>NC_044196.1:6788229-6999294 GCF_900880675.1 Sparus aurata | reverse complement strand
TCCCGACAGGATGAATCGGTAGTGACCGCCGTTCTATACATTGCCCCTTACATATTGGACAGTGTATTAAATTTGTGAAAGTTTTAGTCCTTCCACCAACTACATAATTTACCCCAAAACATTCCTCGCTCTCTGTTAAATATCCTATTCATAAGACATTTAATATGAGAGCAAACAGTAGAAATGCATGTAGAGCAATTGTAATTTTCTGCTCTGGTGAGAAAACAACAATCTGTTGGATTCTATTAAACTTTGTGCAACAGAATCACATTTTCTACCCCAGTTATCATCTGGTGATATTAAAGCTCCTACGTGACCTCAGAGTTTGGGTTACCTTCATTCTGAGGTGCTTTGCTGATCCTGGACCGGAACGCCCTGATAGATTTGAGTGTGGTGGGCTTCATTCCTGACCAGCCTGTGTTAAAGAAAAAAAAAAAAAGAGAGAAACTTTTCAAACAGCACGCAGCACATTTATTACCATTTAAAGAAGAGAACAGTTTAATGAGCTTAGTTTGGTTGTCCCTTCATCATTTTCTACCCCAGTTACCATCTTTTGTATACCTTTATAGTGAGTATTTCACAGGAATAACTTAAAATGTGATGCTTCATTAAGTCAACTTTATGTTCATGTTTACAAGAGCAGCATGAAGCATCAAAGGTTCATTTTATGAAGGTGATTATGAAAGAATATTCACGTCATTTTATTTTAGGTGAAGATTTTAATTAAAAACCTGTTGGTCTGTAGCCGTTTTTAGACAGAGCACCAAGCCGCCAATTTGCCTGTACTTTTGGCGGCTCGGTCTGTGGTTTTAGACACAGGACGGCAAATCAGGGGTCTGTTTTGGTCCGCCGATTTTCCGCCTCGGAGGGTACACTTATTTCCGCCTCGCCTGCTATCTAAAAACGAGGCAGGAATGTGCCGGCCTCTGCGTGAGGTGGGCGGAGGTGTCGATGACCTGCACTGCTGTGCGACCCACAGCCGGGGAGTTTTAAAACCAGGAAACAGCTGATCACAGCAGTCAGTCCATCATTTCATCCGCGGACATTAAGATGAACAACTGGACAGCCGCTGAGATCCAGGAGATGCAGCGTCTCCTCGGTCTCTGTAGCTGTTTGGTTGTGTTAGCTTGATGTTGTGTCGGAAAGCTACTAACGGTCGCTACTTTCAAATTAAAAGCCCCCGCCAAGAACCCAGTTCTAAACTCTAATGGGGTGCAATATAAAGCTCTTATTTTGAAGTCAAATTCATTGTCAACTTCACGTGACGTCACATGTTTACGCCTACCTCAGAGGCGGCTTTTGGAAAAGGAGGAATATTACGCCTCCATTTTAGAAAGACAGGCCGGCACATTGCCGCCCTTACCTTGGAGCAAATGTGCCGCCTTTTCTATCTAAAAAGGGCTTGTGACAGGACATCAACTCTGACCTCCTACATGAAAATCAGGCTACAAACTGACCCTCCTACCCAATTTCTAAAATGTTACGTCATACGTCACAAAGTGTCACACTGACTGACAGTGGATGTTAACTGTAGAGCTGTCCCAAACGATTAATCTAGCGATTATTTTTTCGTTCGATTAGTCAACTAATCTAACGATTAATTTAACATTACATGACCAAACAAAAGTAACGTAGTAACTGTAACTGTCGTTGGTAACTTATATGAGGAAAAAACCTGGGAAACACCCCCGACATCATCATCATGACATGTACCGTCACGTCTCTTTAGGAGCCGCAGCACAGCTTTCTGTGTGAATTTCATGACGGTTCGTCTTTACTCCAGCTGTGCTTCGCTCTGTGCGAATGACCAACAGCGGAGAATTGACGAACTGGCGCTGCAACGTTAATGCAGCATCTCTGTGTGAGAGGGGCTATTCTCAGCCTCCGCAGGTACTACCACTTCTTGTTTGGGACAACGGAAGCCCTAGTTAACTGTCAGTGATACTGACTGAGCTCAGAGGAGCAGCAACATTTAAACCAACAACAGGGCGAGTGAAACAACTTTTCAACTTGAGTGTCTGTTTAACAGGAAATGTGTCAATAATGATAAAGTTTAGAGACGTTTGACTTACGTTGCTTACAAAGCCAGCAGAACACCAAAGTGATACATATAAGGGGCACAGCAGCAACAAATAGCGATCAGAGTCGTAGTCAGTCCGTCTGTGCCATCTGAAAGAATGTAGGAGAGATGTTAGTGATTTCTAACAGCTGCACATGTTAAGGTGAACTGTCTGTTTCTCCCCCTGAAATACTTCAAACTGACCACTGAAAACAATAAAGCCAAATATGTCCCTATTTTTTGGGGGGCCTTTAACATCTGTACTAGGGCTGGGCAATTAATTGACTTTCAATTTTGATTTTGGCTTCCCTCGATCATGAAAACAAGACAATCGTAATAAAACGATCATTCTGCCGCACTCCGTGTCTTGTGTGGTAAATGCAGCGAACCCTTCCATCTCCACCTGTGCGCTCCGCTCCACCCCCACCTGAACATTTTCGCTTTCAGCCACACTGGTGCGTATTCCCAGTGCGTGTAAAAACGTGTAGAAGAAGACGGTAGAAGATGGCAGAAATGCAGCCTTTGGTAGGGAAGAAAGGTAAAGCAAATTCTGTGGTGTGGAAACACTTTGTTTTCGAGGAGTCTGACTCGGAACAAACAAAGATAGTGTGAAGATATGTCACGCGACCGTGTCTGCACCTCAAGGGAACACAACCAATTTATTTAACTATTTAAACTCCACACACTGAGTAATACATGACCAAGTAGTGAAGGTACAAAAAACTCAAAAATGAAAAGCTCCTCGACTCCTGCCACCGCCACACAGTCCTCAGTTAAAGACACACTTTACACCGCATATCCACCCAGCTCCTACAGGCATAAAGAAATAACGAATGCCGTCACATACATGATGCCAAAGACATGTGACCTATCAACACTGTTAGCAACCCGGGGTTCAATAAACTGATTAACACATTGAACAAGCGGTATGTGTCACCATCACGTCACCATTTTAGCAGAATTGTGCTGCCTGCCCTTTATGACGAATGTTGCAGAAAGTTGCAAGAGAAGTGCAGTGATGTTGCTAGGTACGCGTCCCGCGTCCCTGACGCACTAAAATCTGAAAGGATGCACTAAACTCACTATCCATGCACAATATCCACGCACCTCATTTTTCCCATGAAAATCGATACATTGGTGAACATTAAACAACTCGTGTTTAATCACACTAACTGGCTAAGAAACCTTGTTTTTATTGTGATGGGGAAACCAGTGTTTCCTCATGTTAATCAGAGCTGCTGGCTCTTGAACACACCTTGTGTTCAGGCCAACTCCCTCTGCCCAACCCCTTCCTGATTAGTCTGAGGGCATTTAAGGGCACCTGTGGCATCATTGCTGTCTTTGTCTCTCCCCTGGTTAGTTTGTGTGGGCCCTCTGTCTGAGCTGCTCTCCTCTCCTTCCTGCCTGGTCGTACTGGTGTCTGCATCAACTAGTGAATGATGGTATGTTGTTAAAAGCTGATGCATGAGGTGCCTGTGAAGCGGTATAAACAAACTTGAATTCTTCTTTATAGTTTGCCCTCCAATGTTGTTGGATGCTCATTGATAAGCCCGTACACCTTTTAATAAAAGGTATGTAATTTAACAAAGCAGGATAACTGAAATGCCACTTGCTTTTAGTACTAACTCACCCTTTTCCTGAATTATAGGTCATTATCAGCTGCTGTTTTGCTTTACTTTAGTATTGCCTTCATTGATTGGTTTTGTTGTACATTTTAGGGCTGGACCACTGGTGTGTTTTTAATTGTTTGTAGTAATATTTCTTTTTGCCCTTTTTTTCCCTTTTAGTGGCATTGGTCAGCTTATAGAGGAGGCTAGGCACATTAGAGTGGTTCCCTCACTTTTTGTAGTGTTAAAGTTCACCGGGACACAGTTTGCAGTGATGCACAGTTTGCAGTGATTGATGATTGCCGTGAGCACGCGTGGTGGGTAAGTTGTTGCACTCCTGGAACACATCCTTAAGTAGGCTTGCCTCCCTTTAGCTGGCTTCTATACACTCTTTTGTTGATTTTGGAATGTGCTTCAAAAGACACCATTTTACTGTGTTCACAAAAAGAATACTTAAATAAAATTGTTATTTCCATAATTTGATTTGTTTTCCCTGAGTTATTAACCCGCTTCTACACAGATTTTCATCTATTCACGATTTCACTTCAATTAATAAATTTTTCCTCTTACTTTGAAAGCACGTCTCTGTCTTATCTCAGTCAAACGGCAGTCAGATTTTGGTGGCCTCCCACCTACACTCTCACCTCGCCACATTGCAGACAGGATAAGTGCTGTTTCAACCCTCTGCGCATCTACTCGTCGCAGACGTGATCCCCTGTACAAAGTATCGCGACATGCTAATTTAGCCGCTACCAAAACAACTAGCCCGTCACTGCTGATTTCATTTCAACCCCACCCGTGGGGGATGTGTGTGTTTAAACACCCACGCTTTTCCCGGTGTTATGCCGAGAAGTGCCTGCATGCCGGGATCTGCATGCCGCTCGCAGCATGAGTGGGTGCAGTATTCGGCAGAGCCGGTTTTGAACTTAATTACAATTTCTCTAACCTCATAAGAGTGTTTATTCATATGAACATGGACTCCATACATGTAGCAGTGTGTCTGTCTTAAGCAGCCAGGGATGCATATCTTGGCAAGTTCAAAACCAGCTCTGCCGAATACTGCACCCCCTCATGCTGCGAGCGGCATGCAGATCCCGGCATGCAGGCACTTCTCGGCATAACACCGGTGAGAGGGTTCAACACCCACACTTTTTCTGCAGTTTTGCACAAACGCCTTACTGCGGCCGGAGTCACTTTCTCTGGCCGCTCTGTGTCTGCTCTCGCTGCAGCTGCCTCCTCTCTCCTCCCTCTCCTGTTGCTGCTTCAAACATGACACCGGCTTTGGGACTGACTGGCTGATGATTGGCTGTTCTGCCTTAAGTCCCGCCTCTCTTGCTATGTTAGATTATTGTTCAGCTCGTGCGGATGAGGCGTTATCTACCTTAAAATACCAAATAATAGTCGGGCGTTTATTTGTTTCAATCACTTAACAGACCAGGCGTTTATTTGGGACAGGCGTTTAATTCCCTCCTCACAAAAATCCGGGATGAAAATGTCACAAACTTCTCCAGCTTCTCTGTGAATTCTCTGGAAACGTTTTTTACGTGTCAGGGTGTGGTTATTTTAGACACAGATTTAATATTCAAGTGTCATTAATCATCACCCCCCGACCCAAAATTGTTTTAAAAAAAACACCACCACCACCACCTCCATTCCCCGCACTTTTGAAAAGCTTGCTACACCTCTGATTTCAACAATTAAAAATACAAACTTCATAGTAAATAAACCCATGTTTCCACTGCTCGATGCTGTGCTCATTCATGTCGATTATGTTTTAACGTTTAGGGGACGTGCTGTAATGAAATAAATAAAACATAATCCGGTGGTGGTGATAACTACATTGAATGGCATCCGCCATTTTTTTTATGCCCAAACAGCGTCTGCGCATACATCGCGCTTCCAACGAGATCCCGTTTTTTTCTCGAGTAAGCAGGAAAAGGAGAACGCAAAAATGCCACCAAAGAAAAAGATAAAACCTATTTCAGGTCAGCAGACTATTTGAATTTTAGTAATTTATTTTGGTGCTATTTATGTTGCTACAAACATGCTGTTTGATTTGAATGTCATATGTCATGCCCCTGTGACAGTTGTTTTGCAATAAACTTTTCAGATTTTGAATTTTATTTGTTTAATTTCAGATACATTTTGAACATACATGAATATATCCGTTTGTTATAACCATATCATACCACCATCAAAGGAGTTTAATACGCAATAAAAATTAAGAAATAGAATAATATAAGAAAGAGAGAAATTTTTTCGGGACCCATTGAATTTCCCAGGGACCCACTCAACTCACCAGCTGTGGGTCCCGGGGACTCACTACATTGAAAACTTATCAACATCACTGGAAGTGTCAACAGCATTATATTTTGCCACCACAACGGACCTATGGTCGAGTCGCACCGGGATAGTGTTGATTTCTTTTGTTTTTACATATTATTTAATTCATTTTATTGATGTATTTTTCTCATTTATTTGCATTTTTCTTGTTTTTCAGTTCAAACTTATTGTGTTAAAAGAAATACCAGAGTTAAAAGTTCAATAAATGCTTGTTCTCAATCAACGACTAATCATCTTTAGTAATGGTGATTGTGATTTTTGCCATAATCGAGCAGCACTAGTCTGTACTATAAGAATCAGTGGCTGGCAACAGCTGCACACTGTTCACCTCACTGAAGGTGTGAAGATGATCTGGAGGCTGAATTATGAAGTTTAACTTACTGTTTGGTTTATCTGGAGACACAGGATCATCCTCAGAGCTGTCTTCTCCTGCTGGAAGGACTGTTAAAAAAAGAGAAACTCTTTTATGTATTAACAAGTAAGCAGCACATTTATTACATCTGTTTCAGGGAAAAGAAAAGTTTTGAGATCAGTTTGTTCTCCAAGTTGTGATTATGAACAATGAAATGATAGTCAAACACAATTTGTGGGCATCATCATCTAGAAATCTGATTTAATGTCACATCACTGCATCAAACAAGCTGTTATTACCTGTGAAGCGTCTTGTCTACATTTGGTTACAAATCTCATGATAAAATAGTATTAGTACGTACCTTTGAGTGTTACAGTACAGGAGAGACGCCCTCCAACACAGCTTTGGTATGAACCATCATGAGATGTGGTTACTAGCAGACTTAGAGAACAGTTCCCTGAGGACAGTTCTTTCTTGAAAAGAGATGTTCGGTCTTTGAAGTCGTCACTCTGTTGGTGAAGGTAATCTTTACCCTGAAAATACAGATGGACAGTCTTTTTCCCTGTAGTTGGATCCATAAATGTCCACTCAACTTCTTCACATCTGATATCCATCTTGTCCTTTGTTGAACATGGGAGAATCACTGTGTCACCAGCTTTTCCTTCAATGGTTGTATTTTGGCACTGCAACACTGTTGAAGACAAACAGAAACAAAATATTATGATTTCATCGAGCCGTCTGATTGTCTACAACAAAATACTCAAAACAAAGGAAGCTGGTTACTGTGTTTTAGAATCCAGTGTTTTAGTTATGATGTACTATATAATTCAGTGGCTGGCAACAGCTGCACACTGTTCACCTCACCACCATATGGGAACTGTATTATGAAGCAAGTTCAACTTACTGTTTGGGTTAAATGGATCATGGTGATGGGTATTTTCCTCTGGATGGACTGTTAATAAAAAGAGAAACTTTTTTAAGTATTAAAAAGACGCAGCACATTTATCACATCTGTTTCATGGAAAAGAACAGTTTGATGAGCTCAGTTTGTTCTCCAAGTTGTGACTGACTGCAGATATGATGATAAGAGTTTTGTGCAACGAACGGGTGACACAAAGACATATAAACACATATTTTGATTGCACTGACCCTTTGGAAAAATAAAACACAACACAGAACGCTGGTTACTGTGTTTTAGAATCCAGTGTTTGTAGTAAAACAAAAGCCAATTTAGCCTTCAGTAACTTCTCCTCAGCTTTACACACAAGCTCTTCTGGAATCATGAATACAGAAACATTTACTCGACTCATTAGTGAAATGAAACCAAAAAATAATAATGATGCTTTACATTAAAATATCACACATGATGTGTTAACAATGGCGTGAGTTAGATACTTTCATCATGAAGCTTGTTTTGCAGTTTTATGTGCCAGGTAGTACTCAAACCACCAGGAGGAGAATCTGTCTACTGGGGGCCAAACTGTAAAAACATTGTCACAAAGACGTTTCCCATAAACGTCCTCCTATAAGATAGCATTGTGAAAGAAGTGTCTGTAAAACAGATTAATTCTTTTTGAGCGTCACTACCTCCGAGAAATGTCTTGGTTGATAACCAGTTGATACATTATTTTTATCCCACCTCAACTGAAAGTAAGCTGAAGGTTAGTCAACTGTTATTGTTCCAGCTTGCTTATGGTTAACTACTAACTCGTCGGTCGGCTCACACATCCTCCAGGTTACCACCAACAGTCAGGGGTGCAGATCCCATGTCAGCATTGGGGGAGACAGAATTTGCCTGTATGCAACTCATACCATGCCACCATAAATCACACCTTCGTAGAGGCTCGCCATATAATTCAAAAAGTACTGCACAGGGAATCATTTATTGTGCTTAACTTTCTTGTTTATTTGTCATAAACAGCCAACAGCGTGTATCACTGCTTACTTAACTGTTATATTAGTAAATCATAATTTTAAGGGTCTGTAATATCTACCTATGTTCTTATCTTCCGCCTCCCTCCAACCCTCCCAGATCCCCAATTCTTCTCACCATCTTCCTTTTCTCCCAGTGTAAGGGACTACTTTATGCATGATTAATTGATATGGATGAATATCAAAATATGAAGCCCTCACTAAGTTGTATAAACTTACTGATCATGTTTTTACAATGCCAGTTATGCTGGTAAACATTTCTAAAAAAAACACGGTTCTAAGAGCACAATATGTAAGATATAAGATAATGTAAGAAACTACCCATTCATTTGCATTGTAGTGGAGGAGAGCAGAGATGGAATGTGGAGTCAGAAATATATCTGTCAAACATTATTTGTTCGACCATTTCAATCATTTCTTCTTTGAAGTGAATCTAAAATGTGAGGAAGGTGACGTCTGAAAATACATTTGTCAAATTTTGAATAATTTATGGTATTTTTATTGGGGGGCGTAATTCATGTTTTTCAGAAAATGGGGAATCTGCACCCATGCCAACATTATGCACTGTGTCCATTTCATTTCTTCTCTTGTTTGCCTAATAATAATGCTGGAAATCTATGGGAGCAAATTCCGGACTGCTTCAGTCACCGTGGAATGTTAGCTGGCTCTAACGTTAACCACTAGCACTCAGTCACCGTTAACACCCGTTAGCTCTAGCACAGTCCGGGTGCTGCGCCGTCAGACTTTATTTCCCACTGAAAGTAACAATAAGGCAAATCATAAAGATAATGACGGTCATTTTTTCTCTCTCTCTCCATGTTGATTCCACTCACCTGAGTCTCCAGAAGCGTCCCCCTGCCCCATAAAGAGCAGTAAAAGCAGCAGCTGCTGACGAGGTGACATCCTCTGTGGCCAACTTGTTGTGGTACCGTTTAGCTGCTCTTCTTCCCACCACACGGACTGCCCGCAGGAGGCAACAACAACAACGTCACAGCTCACCTGTAAAGCGGAAGTGACGTCTTCCAGTTTGCCAGATCTGAAAATCAATAAATAAAGTCTATGGAGACAAGCCCAACAGAAGCGACTTACACTCATTTGAGAAAGAGAGAAGCCACTTGATCATACTTTATATAACATTTCATAAATACTGGACTTCAGTGAACATTTCTGGGAGAATAATTTATTACTTTTAACAATAACACGGTTTAACCCGATACTAGGGATGGTAATAATATAATCAGTGTGCGAATGTCAATATTCGGGGAGAGCCCATCTCCCGATTGTTGCACAATACCAATCTAAATGTTCTCAACATGCAGTAGGCATGTAACATTACAATATTTCATGGATGAATACAGAGACAATCAGTCTATCCTACATGACAACACACACACTTAACAATGTTTGATAATCCGATATGCTATAGTAGTGTTTCTCCTAAATTGTTTTGTAGCAGCGGTGCTCTGAGTCAGTATTCTGGAAACAAATACTCTTGAAATGATGCAGAGGAAGTCGGGGAAAAAAAGATTGTTTTGGTACGTGTGGACATGCTCTTAATCACTGAGAACCTCATTCCCCAACCAGTTTTTAGAAAGGAGACTTTGTTTATTTGGGAACCCCTTAAAGCCCCAGCCCCTTTATACATTCAGTTTGACCTTTTATTTCCCTGAGACATGTAAGAGCACATTTGTTTATTGGTGTGTTGTCCTGATAGTAGACGTTGGGAATTCCCCTAGTTTTTACATGTTGTTTGTTTATATTTGTATGTAGGTTGAGCTGGCCTGTAAGAAAATTACAGCCAGTACTGCCACACTCTGACCGCTGTTCAAACCAGTGATTTGTAAGTGTGAACCATATTTTTTAACAAGACCTCTGGACAGTTGCCAAGTGTGTTAAGTGCTTGATCCGTCCCAGATCCTGTTCCAGCAGAATCTGGACCAGCACCTATATGACATAACGACACCTCCTTTGTCACTATCAAATACATTTTTGTATAACATTTAATGTAATCTATCCTGTCCTTCTTTTATTTACAAATCCATTTTCTGAAAAATCACACAAAAGTGTTACCATGGCAGAAGGCTCCAGTCCTGCTGATGGACATGTTTTGAGTCTTCTCAATGCTGAATTTACAAGATTACATGTATATATCTCTCTACGCTTCAAGCCACTGGGAGTGATGGTAGTTCTGCTTCAAACTGGTTTTTGGCATATTTCTAATATATTCATTTGTATAAAGTAGCATCATGAACAGGGTCTCCCTTGACCTCTCGATCTCAGTGGGACCACAAGTGGGTGGTAACACTTTAATAATAATAATAATAATAACCATCATTAACAAATGGTAACTGTATAGTTAATTAAACTTTAGTTAACAAACAATGCCATGCTTTATCTACCATTTGTTAAGCAGCTGTTAAAGGATTATAAACATCTATTTTCTAAATATTGTCTTTATAGATGAACTACAAAGGATTTGATAACCATTTTTAGTTTATCAGTTGCAGCATTACAATAGAATATTTAATATAAATGGTTTATAAAATATATATAACATATTGTGTGTGTATAAACACTAAATCAATTAAATAGTGCATATCATATATATATTGCTTCTAAACATACTACCATAAGTATGTCAGTCAAAAGTACATTTTAGTAGTTTGAATGGATGTTTTAAAAAAATGTTTCAACTGATTGTACGGTCCAAAAGAGTTTCCTACCTGTTGAAGCCACAGCAGCTCGAGTGAGCAGCAACACGATGAATCCTACTGTCTCCTTCATCACGCTCAATCAAATCAGTGCGTGGAATATGATAAAAGATATGACACTTTACAAACGATAAGGAATTGATGTAATGTAGAGACTTAACCAGCCCCGTGTGACCACACCTGTCACACAACACTTCCTCATAATGACAGGAAAAAGTTACTTTTCAACAGAGCAGAAACTTCATCTTTACATGTCAGTGTCCTGCAACGAGAAGTAAAAACAAAAAAACACAATAGAGTTGTCTGACTGGTTGTTCTATCATATGGGGAATTTCCCTATATTTCTCTTTCAATACCAACAGACCCCGCCGACTGTAAAGAGATTTGCTCCTCCAGATTGAATGTGAAAATAAAACTTGTATGATTAAATGACTCTTTAAAACTTAAACCCGTAATGCAGCTACAGCAATAAAATGCTCCTGTTAGGTTGATGTGTATGGTGAAGGAAATTCTCTAAAGTCCCTTTTTATTATTTTGATATGATATTCTTGCATATGAAAGTTAACAATAATAGATATGTGTATGGTTTCTGTCCAGTGACAGTTGTATGGTTGCAGAACATTTATAAAGATGAGAAAAAAGTTGTTTTTCAACAGCGCCAGAAACCACATCACAACAGGATGGGAAAAAAATGTTGTTGTTTTGTCTGGTTGTTCAGCTCTGTGAACCAGAGATTTATATCATGTGGGGAATTTCCACATTTATTTCTCTTTCCATACCAACAGACCCTGCCGACTTTAGGGAGCAGCTGTGACTCAGGTACATCTCTGTTGGTACTGTTGTTATTCTTGCATATGAAACACACACACACACACACACACACACATACACACACACACACATACACATATATATACACACAAACATATATGTACAACAGCAACAACATATGATACTGTCAAATAGAATACAGGGGGTACTTTTAATTTTACTTTGATTATTAAGGTACAGTTTAGTTTTATTATCTTGGCTTTAGGTGTCATTTCTTTCATTATTCAGCTCCTCCTCAATGTTCAGTCATTGAGTTAATTACTAAAATGTAAACAAAGTCAAGTAAGTGCACTTATTATATTTGTATAGTTCTGTATTACAAATCAAACTTTGCTGTCACAGTGTAGGTCAGCCTCTTATCTTCAGACCCTCGACTCAGTTGGGAAGAGACTCCCCCCAAAAAACTGAAAATGTTCATGGATCTATACATAAAATTAGTCTTCAGGTCATCTCTGGGTAATTGTTCAAACAACTTGTTAATTATAAAAATCTCCAGTGTTTCCAGGTGTAATCTCTCTATAAAATCTCAGGACAGAGAACTGGATGTTTCCATGCCGTCTGTCGTTCTGAACATGCAAATCATCAGAGATCAGACAGACGCTGAACGTCCCACTCCTTATCAACTTCAGTTATCAGCTCTGAAACAAACAAACTCTGGTACGGTTTGTTTGTGGTGAGAACATGATCCAACCGCGATCCATCCCAACTGCAGGAAGCACAAGTCCGCTGCGTTACGGCCCGATCAGGTGTTTTGCTCCGCCGTCCGCCGTCCGCCGTCCGCCATCCGGTAACCCCCACTAGTTGCGTTTGGAGTCCGCTATGCTGCAGTACGGTAGACAGCTGGCATCTCGGGAAGAAGAGTTCCTGCGATAATCACATAATCACTCGCAACCGCAGTTTTAGGTCGGTGTTATCAAAAACAAACAGCAGGAAGTGTTCCTAACCGAAGTATTAGCAGAAGAGTTTGTGTTTGTCTCTTTTTTGAGATTTGTGTGCTGGTGTCAACACTGAGTTTTATTTTGAAAAGTAGCCGGATGTCATATTGTTGTTGTTTCGGTCCTTGACTTCCTGTCTGCTCGGTGCTAAATTCAGCTGAATTGCTGCCTCGTTTTCGAAATTCAGACCAATTAGAGAGCAGTTTCCTCAGCTATCACACATTTTGGTCCACTTGTAAATCCTGCCTTGTGAACACAAACTAAACTGGAGGCAACATACAACATTGTAACAAGTTGGTTCCTGATTCGGACCACAGCAAACGAACTACAGGTGTGAAAACACCATCATCATCATCATCATCGGTTGAATTTATATATATGTATATATATATATATACATATATATATATATATATATACATATATATATATATATATATATATACACACACACACACACACACACACACACACACACACACACATGGACAACGTTTTTTTTATTAATACATAATTAAATCAATCAATGTGCTTTTTTTTTATTTACAGCTACAGTAAAAAACCACAATGTTTATTAAACAATTTTCAGTAAAAAAACAAAATGTTGATGTAGATGAGTATCACATATTTAGCATCAGTCTACATTCAGTTTATAATCCCTGGATGAATGAACACATGACAGGAACAATGGATGGATTCATATGTTAAGGCACATTATAATCAATACTTTTGTTTCTAGAACAATGGCACGTACACACGTACACACATGATTGTTTCCTGTGTTTTGGCCTTCAGTGCTCATGTTAATGTTTCAGCTGTTGTAAAATTTCTCCCAGAGTGAAGATGTTCAGAAACTCTGTTTACATCTGTAGATTTGTGTAAACGATGAGGCAGTTAATCAGTGTGTGCAGCATCATTGTCACATGTAAACTCAGGTTATGTGTCATGATGTTTGAGTATTTGAGTTTATGTATCAACACTGAAACACTTCACAGGGAGAAGAGAAACGGCGTCAGTTTGGCGAACTATATTTCTCTGCTCAAAAAACACTATGAACGGTAACAAATACATTGTAAAACGACACACTGTGTCAAGTTTTCTTTTGTGAAGGACGAACCTAACCCTGACGCGACGGTTCGTCCTGTCAGGACTTATTTTCCTGATCGTGACCGCCGTTGTAGCCTATACATTATCCTTTACTTACATCGCTGGTTTGAATGTTTGTTATAAAGTGAATCTATTACAATATGTGCTGTGAAGTGAAATGTCTCTGAGGCGTCATTATAGTATGTTAGGTATGATGACGCCTCTCAGATTTAATTTCTACAATCTGGCTTCATTTGGCATCTTCAGCAATTTTCTTTGTTGCCAAAATGTCTGCATGCACGGTCCAGTTTACTTTTACATGGAGAGTCGTGCAAACTGGGACTATCATCAGTGTTTAACATGCAGCATCAGCACTTAAAGCCTCATTAACTACGCTAAGCTAACAGCAAGATAAACCTGAGAGAGAACACCTGCTGTAGACAAAATCTTTGGGTGAAATGATACAGGACTTATATTGTATATTTTTCACTGGAGTGTTTTACTTCAATTCTTGGTGGAACAATGACGTTCCTGCTTCAGTTGTCAGCTGCCGGTTTGTTGCCAGCTGCAGGATCGTCCTGGTCCTCATTTTCAAGCATCTGGTTCCGCTCTTCATTTTGGTTTGGGTCGACTGGTTCATTCTCTGTGAGAAGACAAGGTGAGAGCAGTTTTACATGAAGGTAATGAATTCCCAAAATATCAAAGCAAAGTATTTCTTTATAAATTACATCAGTCTTCTTAAAAAGGTCAAATATCTTCTAGTTTTGATCTTTGGGACAGAGAGCAATGTTTCTCAGTCCCAGTTAGTTTTTGAATTATTTTATTATTTTCTTTGTTTGACAGTGTATTACATTTCTGAAGTTTTAGTCCTTCCATTAACTACATAATTTACTCAAAAACAGTCCCCTGTATCTTGTAAATATCTTATTTATGAGACATTTAATATGAGAGCAAATAGTGAAAATGCACATAGAACAACAGACTGTCATTAAAATAGACATCATTTCCTCCACTGAGCAAATATGAAGCCAAAATATCACCAGCAAGATGAGAACAAGCTTAATTATCAGAAAACATCTTTTGTAAAAATGTATTTGACATGTTAGTTCCTCTGCTGACATGGAGGAGTTGTGTTTATGAGCTATATCACATTCAGCCACCAGGAGGCGATCATGATGTGCTGGATTCACTTTGATGAGCTGTCAGTCGTCCATCTTGATAAACTGTAAGTCATCAGTCTGCAGTTCTGTCTGATGGTTCTTCTTCCTTTGTACTGAAGAATCAGTACTATAACTTTTTTGTGCCTTTTATTGTTTTTTATTGTTCTTTTTTATTTTCTGCACTGGTGAGACAACAACAATCTGTTGGATTCTATTAAACTTTGTGCAGCAGAATCACATTTTCTACCCCAGTTATCATCTGGTGATATTAAAGCTCCTACATGACCTCAGATTTTGAGTTACCTTCATCTTGAGGTGGTTTGCTGATCCTGGAGCGGAACGCCCTGATAGATTTGAGGGTTGTTGGAATTTGTTCCTGAGCAGTCTGTAAAAAAAAAAAAAAGAGAGAGAGAGAGGGAGGGAGAAACGTTTTAATTATTCAAAAAGCACGCAGCACATTTATCCTCATTTCAAGAAGAGAAGAGTTTAATGATCTCAGTTTGGTCTCCAAGTTAGTTCTTCCTCATTTTCGACCTCAGTTATCATCTTGTGTCCACCTTATAGTCAGTATTATTTCTCCTCCATCACCTCAAATTTCCTCTCAGCTCACTATTACTAAGTAAACATATTTCACAGTGATAACTTAAAAACATGTGATGACTTCATTGGGTCAACTTTATGTTCATATTTATGAGTGCAGCATGAGGCATTAAATGTTCATGTTATGAAGGTGATGATGACAAAGTGTGTTGTAGGATAATGTTATGCAGCCAACAGCCCCCCCTGGGGGCATGGATGTTTATGTGCTTGTTTGGTGTGTGACACACCTCAGTCTGTTATCTATGCACCTTCACATGCAACATGGTGTCAGAAGTTGTGTTGAACCCAGAGTGAGACCTACGGTGCCCATCGCTTGAACAACGTGCGTTAATTTGTTTTTTTTAGAATTAGTTAGAAGTTTCAGTTAGCCTGCTATCATTAGCATCGCACCGAGAGACGATGGCTTCTAACATTCCGCCTCCGGAGCCCATGAAGATGACTGGGGATCTTCACAGCAACTGGGCTAGCTTTCGATCAGAGTTTGAGGATTATCTGCTTGCGACCGGGATCAACAAGGCAGAGAAGCCGGTGCAGGCAGCAACGCTCAGGAGGCTAATGGGGAGGGACTGCCATCATGTTTACAAGCACAACCTAGGACTCACGATGGAAGAGCAGCGAGACGCGGGAGCAATACTCGACAAACTGGGACAATACTTCACACCCTCAAAAAATGTCATCTTTGAGAGATATGTTTTTGGCAACCTCAAACAAGAGGAAGGAGAATCCCTGGATGCCTTTGTCACAAGACTGAGGGAGAAAGCTGCCACATGTGAATATGGCGCCATAAGAGATGAGCTCATAAGGGACAGGCTTGTTCTTGGAATAACTGATGAGGGTGCCAGACGACGCATGCTAAGAGAAAAGGGCCTTCAGTTGGAGGGGGCTATTGACATTGGCCGCGCAGTGGAGGTGTTGGACAATAAGTTAAAATTCATGTCACTTAACAGCTCTATGCCTGGGGAGAGCATCAATGTGGCATATGGACAGCGACCTGGACGGAGACCTACCAGCAGGCCATCCGAGTCCACCAGCAGTTCTGCACAGCCACAGAGAGGCACAGGTGAATGCAAGTACTGTGGCACACTGCACAGACGGGGGCGAGACCTGTGCCCCGCGTTTGGAAAGTCATGTCGCCTGTGCGGCACTGCTAATCACTTTACCAAAGTTTGCATGAAAAAACGACCTGACGCCAGGGGACCCAGAGGACAGCGACCGCGACAAGAGAGAGGTCTACACAGCTGAGAGTGTGGGGGCTGGGAACGCCCAAAGGAAAAAGGGGTTTGTAAACCTGCCACTGCATAGAGGGGTACAGAGGTGCCAGCTTGACTCCGGAGCCACCTGCAACGTGATGAGCATGAAAGACAAGATGAGACTGGCAACTAGAGCTACAGAAAAGTCTCACCAGACTGAGGCTTTACAATAGTGAGTGGATGAGCTCAATGGGTGTTTACAGCACACAGTGTGTCATCAGGGGCAAGACACATAGACTGGACTTTGAGATTGTGTGCACCAGCCAGAAGCCTTTGCTTTCAGGGGAAACATGCGAGAGACTTGGCCTGATGCGCTTCACCATTCCGGAAGAGCTGAACGAAATGGAGCACTGCAAGACAGGTGAGCTGACCAGAGACTGTCTCATTAACACTTACAATGACGTGTTCACCAGCCCAGTCGAGTCGCTGCCGGGTGATGTTCATTTCGAGTTAGATGGCACAGTAGCGCCAGTCCAGTGCGCACCGAGAAATGTCCCAGTGGCCCTCAAGGCAGCTGTTAAGGCGCAGCTGGACCAATATGAAAGGGATGGACACTTAACCACAGTCACTCAGCCCACGGACTGGATAAGCAATCTGGTCATAGTGAAGAGGCGCGACAAATTGAGGCTTTGCATCGATCCTAAGCCCCTTAACTGTGCCCTGAAGAGGTCCCATTACCTCATGCCCACTTCAGATGACGTTCTGCACAAGCTACCAAAGGCAAGCGTCTTCACCCTGGTGGATGCGCGCGACGCATTCCTGCAGTGTCGCCTGGATGAGGAGAGCAGCCTGGATGAGGAGAGCAGCCTGATGACGACGTTCTGGACGCCGTGGGGAAGAAAGCGATGGCTGAAGCTCCCTTTCAGCGTGTCAGTCGCACCAGAGCTGTATCAGAGGAAACAACATGAGCTGCTGGCCGGGTTAGCAGGGATTGAGCCCATAGCTGATGACATCCTCGTAGTTGGCTGTGGGGACACGGAGGAGGAAGCTGTACGCAACCACGATGCAAACCTTGTTGCTCTGATGGACAGATGCAGGGAAGTGAAGCTGAGGCTGAGCTTGAAGAAGCTGCAGTTTTGTGTGAGGGAGGTCCGCTTCCATGGCCACATACTGTCGGCGGAAGGCCTCAAAGCTGACCCCGAGAAGGTCAGGGCGGTCATGGACATGCCAAACCCCACGGATGCAAAAGGCGTTCAGCAGTGTGTCGGCTTCGTTAACTATTTATCATGCCCCGTTTGTCAGAGGTGTGTGAACCACTGAGGAGGCTGCTGGACAAAGAGGTGCCATGGCACTGGTTGCCTAAACATGATGCTGCTATGAAGGAGATCAAGACGCTGGTCACAGCGGTGCCAGTACTACGTTATTATGATGTCAGCAAGCCGGTCACCATACAGAGCCACTCCAGTCAGACTGGGTTGGGCTGCTGCCTGCTTCAGGGGGGACAGCCGGTCGTGTTCGCCTCCCGTGCGCTGACACAGACGGAGCAAAACTATGTGCAGATTGAGAAGGAGTGTCTGAGCATCGTATTCGCTTGTCAACGCTTCCACTACTACCTATATGGGAGGAGTGATGTGACTGCAGAGACCGACCACCGCCCGCTAGTGTCAATCTTCACTAAGCCCCTTCTCAGTGCACCAAAGCGCCTGCAGAGCATGCTCCTTACGCTCCAGAACTACTGCCTTATGGTGGTCTACAAGCCAGGCCCTGAAATGTACATAAGTGACACGCTCAGCAGGGCCACCACCCCGCCACAGAGAACGGACACTCAGTACAGACGTGAAATGGTCTGCAGCATGCAGCAGGAACAGTGTGACGTGGCAGCCATTCAGCAAGCAGACTATCTTAACGTCAGCAGCCAACGCCTTGCACAGATACGGAAGCACACAGAGGAGGATGTGTGTCTTCAGACACTCAAGTCGGTCGTGCTGGGGGGATGGCCAGAACACAAAGAAGAGAGCCCCATAGCCATCAGAGACTACTGGGCCATCAGAGATGAAATAAGCGCACAGGACGGTGTACTTTTTAGGAGCCAGCGCGTCATCATTCTGAAAGCTATGCGTCCTGAGATGCTGAGACGGATCCACTACAACCACGTGGGTGGTGAGGCTTGTTTCAGACAGGCCCGCGACACTCTCTACTGGCCGAACATGCAGGGAGAAATCAAAGACTATATGCAGCAGTGCTCAGTGTGTAACGAGTATGCACACGAGCAACAGAAGGAGACCATGATGTCACACCCGCTCCCCGCACGTCCCTGGCAGCTGGTGAGCATGGACCTGTTCAGCTACGCAAGGCAGGATTTTCTGCTCATTGTGGATCACTATTCTGACTTTTGGGAGATCGATCTACTTCCAGACCTGTCAGCAGAAATGGCCATCAGAAGGTGCAAGGCGCAGTTTGCACGGTACGGCATCCCTGACCGGGTCATTTCAGACTGTGGAGGTCAGTTTGACTGTGGAGAGTTTCGGGCGTTTGCGAGGGAGTGGGGCTTTGAGTATGTCATGTCCTCCCCGAGACACCCAAAAGCTAACGGCAAGGCGGAGTCAGCAGTAAAGATTGTGAAAGGCCTATGCAGAAAAGCAGACTGTGCCAACGAGGACCCCTGGAAGGCTTTTCTGCACTGGAGGAACACGCCCACTGAGGGCATGCGCTGCAGCCCAGCACAACGGCTGATGTCGCGGAGGCTGAGAACTCTTCTCCCTGTGGCCGACCAGCTGCTAGAGCCTCAGGTCATCACAGGGGTTACAGACAAGCTGAGAGTGAAGCGTCAGGCAGCGAAGCTGACTTATGACAGATCTGCGAGGGATTTACCAGAGCTGAACATCGGCCAGCCCATCAGGATGAAACCGCTCCCGGACGACAGGACGGGCCGATGGCGGAGAGGTGTATGTCTGCAGCGGGTGGGACCGTGGTCCTTTCTCGTCAATGTGGAGGGAATGGCGTATCGTCGCAACAGGGTCGATATCCGTCCAGCAGAGGTTGCCCCTCCGCAGCTGTCAGCACACACAGAGCGGCCACCTGAGCAGCCTGCGGACATGACTGCAGCTGAAGGGGGCCATGCTAGCAGGGGCAACGTGGAGGAAGTCATCGGCCGCCCTGCGATGTCTCCAAGGTTGTCAGTCCCGAGGTCACTGCCATCTCCCCCATGGGCTGTGATCCGGTGCGGGAGACATATTAAGCCTCCAGACAGACTTGACCTTTAGGTCATACACGGTACTGAGACACACACACGCTGGACAGTGGACTACAAAAAAAAAGAAAGGGCAACAAAAGTGTGATGTTCACTTCAGATGTTATTATTCAGTTGTTGTGTGGATGCTCTGATAATACTATTTTGTGGTTATTGTTCTACAAAGGTTCTGGTTGATTGACTTGTTGTCTCTTTTTGATGCACTATTTCCATTGCGCTATTTCAATATTTTAATAATTAGCACTAATGTTCTAATGGCTAATACTATCCAGTTATTGGTTGGTATTATATTCTGCTAAAGGAAGGAAGATGTTGTAGGGTAATGTTATGCAGCCAACAGCCCCCCCTGGGGGCACGGATGTTTATGTGCTTGTTTGGTGTGTGACACACCTCAGTCTGTTATCCATGCACCTTCACATGCAACAAAGTGTTCACTTTATTGTATTTTAAGTGAATATTTTAATTAAAAACCTACATCAGTAGTTTGTCTGTGACAGGACATCAACTCTGACCTCCTGTATGAAAGTCAGGCTACAAGTTGACCCTCCCACTTAATTTCTATAATGTTACGTCCTACGTCACTAAAAGAGTCACACTGACTGACAGTGGATGTTAACTATCAGTGATACTGACTGAGCTCAGAGGAGCAGCAACATTTAAACCAACAACAGGGCGAGTGAAGCAACTTTACAACTTGAGTGTCTGTTTAACAGGAAATGTGTCAATAATGATAAAATAATTTAGAGACGTTTGACTTATGATGCTTACGGTAAAGGTAGACCCCCAAAGTGGTGAAAACAGCAACAACAACAACAGCAACAACACCAATAATCCAGTTATTCTGAGTTGGTCCATCTGTATCATCTGAAAGAATGTAGGAGAGTTTTAGTGTCAGTGCTTTGCCTCAGATTTCTAATCAACATTTCTCAGTTCACCATGTGGAGAGGACGGGAAACAAAAGCAAACATCACTTTTCATGCGTACAGCTGCACATGTTAAGGTGAACTGTGCTGCAGGTGTGCTCAAACTGATTCACTGACACAATGGTGCCAAATATGACCCTGTTGTTGTTGTCGGGGCCATTTTAATAACAAGACTTCCTTTAACATCTGTACTATAAAAATCAGCGGCTTCCTATTATGAAGCAAGTTCAACTTACTGTTAGGGTCATCTGGAGACACAGTAACATCCTGATACTTCTGAGAGGTGTTGTTCTTTCCTTTTGGAAGGACTGTTAAAAAAGAGAAACTCTTTTAAGTTTTAACAAGCAAGCAGCACATTTATCACATCTGGTTATTCAGGGAAAATAACAGTTTTATGAGCTCAGTTTGTTCTCCAAGTTGTGACTGACTGCAGGTGATTGTAATTAACAATGAAATGATAGTCAAACACAATTTGTGCACACATTATCTAGACATCTGATTTAATGTCACATCACTGCATCAAACAACTGTAAGAAAGCTGTTTAGTACCTGTGAAGCATCTTGTGCACAGTTTGGTTACAAACCTCATTATAATAAAATAGTATTAGTACGTACCTTTGAGTGTTACAGTACAGCAGAGAAGCCCTCCAACATGGCATTGGTATTTGCCACTATGAGATGTGTTTACTAGCAGACTTAGAGAACAGTTCCCTGAGGACAGTTCTTTCTGGAAAAGAGATGTTCGGTTTTTGAAGTCGTCTCTCTGTTTGTGAAGGTCATCTTTACCCTGAAAATACAGATGGACAGTCTTTTTCCCTGTAGTTGGATCCATAAATGTCCACTTAACTTCTTCAAGGCTGATATTCATCTTGTTCTTTGTTGAACATGGGAGAATCACTGTGTCACCAGCTTTTCCTTCAATGGTTGTATTTTGGCACTGCAACACTGTTGAAGACAAACAGAAACAAAATATTATGATTACATCGAGCCGTTGGATTGTCTACAACAAAATACACAACACAGATGCTGATCGCCAGTGTTTTAGAATCCAGTGTTTGAGTTATTATGTACTATAAAAATCAGTAGCTGGCAACAGCTGCACAGTCTTCACCTCACAATGATAATCTGGAGCTGTATTAAGAAGCAAATTCAACTTACTGTTTGGGTTAAATGGATCATGGTGATGTGTATTTTCCTCTGGATGGACTGTAAAAAAAAAGGGAAACTTTTTTAGGTATTAAGAAGCAAGCAGCACATTTATTACATCTATTTCAGGGAAAAGAAGAGTTAGAACATGAGCTCAGTTTGTTCTCCAAGTTGTGACTGACTGCAGATAAGATGATTCATAGTTAACATATTCAAAGGTTTTACACGGTTTTGTGCAACAAACAGGTGACACAGACATAAAAACACAGATTTTGATTGCATTGACCCTTTGGAAAAATACACACAACACAAGACGCTGGTCGCTGTGTTTTAGAATCCAGTGTTTGTAGTAAAACAAAAGTTTACTTGGTGATGCCTCGTCCTGCTCGGTTGTGTCCTGGATCCACTAACTTTACATAACTTGTATCAGATTTTCTGTTGATGTAACTTGTAAACTGTGATTTGTTGCTCTTTTCTGTACACGCAACATCTATTGCATGTCTGTCCGTCCTGGAAGAGGGATCCCTCCTCTGTGGCTCTTCCTGAGGTTTCTTCCATTGTTTTTTTTTACCCTGTTAAAAGGTTTTTTTTCCATCAACATGTGAAGTTTTTCCTCACTCGAATCGAGGGTCTGAGGACAGAGGAT
Organism: Sparus aurata; assembly: GCF_900880675.1. NCBI lineage: Eukaryota > Metazoa > Chordata > Actinopteri > Spariformes > Sparidae > Sparus > Sparus aurata. The sequence goes on along the minus strand of NC_044196.1, from coordinate 6,976,523 downwards.
GCTGTTCACTGTACAGATTGTAAAGCCCATTGAGGCAATGTGATTGTGATTTGGGACTATATAAATAAATTTCATTCATTCATTATTTAGCCTCCAGTAACTTCTCCTCAGCTTTATACACAAGCTGTTCTGGAATCATGAATAAATAAACATTTACTCGACTCATGAGTGAAGTGAAACCAGTAACCTGAGGGTCCTGAGGGGCATTTAAAACTGTCTCTGTAAGCATGTAGCTTACAAAGAGAACATAATAATAATGCTTCACATTAAAATATTACACATAATGAGGTGGATACTTTTAAATGTAGCTTGCGTTTGCAGCTTTAGTTTTATATGCCAGGTAGCCGTCAAGCCCTCAGGAGGAGCACCAGGATCTATTGCAGCTTCCAGGACTGTAAATCTCTCCACAGAGTGATCAGATGTGCTGAGTGCATCACTAGAACTGCATCGCTCTGCCTTCAGGACATTCACACCAGGCGGTTGTGGGTCCGGAGCAACCAGGTTTATGATGGACATTCACCATCTTAACCATGAACTGTTTGTGAAGCTGCCTTCTTGCAAGCACCTACACAGTGTCATGACCAGGACTGAGCATCTGAGGAAGAGCTTCTCCCCTTCAGGCCATTCAGACAAAGACTCTCATTAACAAAGACAACACACACTCAGCACACTTCATATATCACACACATGTATACACACCCTGTTTTTTCTATTTACATTTAAGTCTATTAATTTATTCTCTTTTCCAGTTTATTTTCTATTCAAATTTTGTTTTCTGGTTGCACTATTTCTATGCACAGTATACGGAGTGGCTGCAATTTCATTTCACTGCTGCTGTACTTGTATATTTGCATGTGATAAATAAACTTTTGAATCTTGATGCCATCTCTCCTAGTGGCCAAAATGTGAAACTACATCGTCCCATTTTCTAACATTGTAAAATAATAATCTTTAAAGCTCTTTTTGAGCGTCACAACAGCCGTGAAATGACTCGGCTGATTGACATAACTCCACCTAGCACCGTGCCGCTTTAGAAACAAAGTTACTCATCCCGTATTGAGCTTAAAAGGGACGCACTTTGTCCCGTATTTCCGTGAGTATCAAAATGGTCTTTAAAATTTCAATGGAATCAATGAATGACAGGGCGTTTTATACGGTAATCTTACTGCCAGCCCTCTCCTGCTCTGTGACCAATGAGCTGACAGCACACTCACACACGAGAATAACAATGCAGAATCCGGCTCTTCTCATTGGTCGAGGTACTGTCGCTTACAAGAAGATACCGGAAGACAAGAGACTGAGGCAACTGGCAAAGCAATCCAGCATGGCTCACAACGACTCAGGTTCACAGGACACTGCAGACGGTACGCCTTCCACCATGAGCAGTAACGTTACTCCCCCGATAAAAAAAGAAAAGGCTGCAAAAATACAGACTCGAATGGGAAAAAGAAAACGTGGCTGGAAAAAGTATAGATAATGTCTGCTGGCACACGTTTTCTGTGGCCCATGGTGAACTGTTTGACGTGAAACAGCATGCATCTAGTGGTCTACACGTGAGGGACAACCAGGTGGACCCCTGACTGGTTTGTTGTCCACCAGGCAACACCAGAGGCAGATATGGTATGTAGAAAAAATAAGAATGTTTTTTAAGTCCAATAAATGTCAGTATTTTGTGGCCAAAAAATACACACAATTGATAGATGAATACATAACATAGATAAATAATACATAAAAGTAATACATAGATGAAAAATAGATAAAGAATACACACTATACTATACATACATATATACAACCTTACACATGTCAGTTCAAACAGTCCATAGATGGATGTGATGTGCATAATTTGTACTGCACAGGCAGTTGATATACTACACATGAACTATATATCAGTAAGAAAGTAACAACTTTCTATTGTTTTCTGTAATTTTATACTGTTTTCAGTTAAGCAGGACAGTTCTGTTAAATAAATGAATATTTATTTCCTTCTGTCAAGTTAAGCAGGACAGATTTCTGTTAAAAATATCTTTTATTTAGCACAAAAAAATGAATTGTTGAATAATATTTTTTTCTATGTATTCGTATCACTCAAAAACATGCATCAAACTAAATTCACATTCGAGTCAAATTATTTGGAAATCGTTTCACACACAAAAAGGGCCAAAAAAAAAAGTTACCAAGCCGTCCGGGGGGGACAGGACGGTTGTCCCTTATTTATTTTTATATTGGAGTAATTACGTTACTAACTCACTTTTTGGGAGAAGTAACTATAACTAATTACTATTTAAAAGTAAAGTGACACTACGTACCGCACGTCATTTCCCTGTCAGTGGTCATGGAAACATGACGCTCCGTCAATGGTGCTGCATTTGGACCAGAGTGAAAACAAACGTGTGTACCAGCTGTAAAATTAAACTGCAGGCTACACAGTATGTGTGAAAACCATTTATCACGAAATCTCGCATAAATCCTAATAAATAATGTGTAAATTACCATTTAATACAAGTTGAGACCAGTAAATGGGCCTGAGATGAAGGAGCCTTGATTACTTTTCCCCTAATCCCCAAGACCTTAAAGAACAGCTATATAACATTTAAAAACAACTGCATAATAATTTTCTGTGTTTACCATATGTGTGAAATTATTTTTCAATTTTTTTATTTTCCCTTCTATATTTGGTCATATCAATTTTATATTTGGTCATTTAAATTTTTCATATGACAACACCAGGGGCGGTTCTGCGGGGGGGCCAACAGGGGCCAGTGCCCCCGTAACTCCGAGTCTGGACCCCCCTGTGGCCCCCCTGACAGGGAGTCTGCATTAATAACACAATGACAGATTTCTTGCCATGATTTTGTTTTGAAGGGAAAGGCAGAAATAAAGTGTCTCAGCAGTTTACTACCCAATCAAAATTGCTGAATTTGTAAACACTGTTTTGTCTGAATGAGGGAATTATCCTTTTATCTACCTTACAAAAAAGCCGGCCCCAACCTGGCCCCCCTATTAAAATTGGTCTAGAACCGCCACTGGACAACACAGCATCCATAATCTTAAATCGCAGGTTGTTTTAAAAAAAAAAAGATATGTAAAACATTTGATTGTACCTCACACTTTGAGAATTTATAAGAATTCATACACAAAGAGACCAGGCGAGAGGAAAATAGAAGAACATTCAATAGAGCCAACAGGGTTAAATGTCTTTGTTTTGCTGTATTCATTCATGTTTTATAAAGGGTTTAATCTGAGCCAGACCTTACAACAATAATAGTCACATTTCATGTCATGACCCTGATGCAGTGGCTCTGCAGGACGTTGATAGTTGTTTCATCTAGTGATACACAAATTAAATATATAATATATAACATTTTTGTATGAGAAAATCAATTTTCTCATGTACAATTAGAAAATCCAACTTCTCATGTAAAATATCTTTTTGATTTTGGAGTGTTAGCCACAACTCACTCTCTCTTTCTGCCCCCCTCCCCCCTCTCAGCTGTGCAGGATCCTGATGAAGGCCTTGCAGAACAATTGTCCGATAGTAGAGAAATAGAAATAGAAATAGTACACCTACATTTAATTCAATTCATTGATTCACACTAAAAGGAAAGTTTGGATGATAATAGAGAGATGGTTCATTTTCATTAAATTCATTCATGTTTATTCATTCAATTCATTCATTCATGTTAACAGAGACATGCAGCAGAGGTGAGCAACAGAGAGACAGACAAGGAGAAAGCCACAGAAACACTGCAAGGGTTAAAAAGTGGGAAAATATTACATTTGAAAAGTGGCCATGATTGGAATTTTTTCATCGTTCTCAGCTGCATACATCGTTATTAAGCTGAAGTCAGGGGATGTGAAGACTGTACACTGTCATACAGCCTGCTGGTCAAACAGTCTGCAGAGTGTGTTGACATTCAGCCAGAACAAAATGGGGGAAGCGCCAAGATCAGATCAACCTGTGATACAAAGACTTGTATAACCTGTATAGCTTGTTCACCAGAAAGCCGAGAAATGCATCTCACTGTCCTCAAGGTATAATGTTAACACAAAAATGGAAGTAAACCAAATCTTCTTGGTCCAGCTAGCTTGCGGCTAACTTCCTCATTAGTCGGCTCACAGACCCTCCAGGTTACCACCAACACTATTTACTGTGTCCATATCGGTTCTTCTCTTGTTTGCCTTAAAATAATGCTGGAAATTCAACTCAAGACACGGAGACGGAGAGTTATCTGACTTTGTTGGCTCATGGCCAGCAGGATAAATCAACCCGGAAGCTGCTGCGTCATAACGTACTTTATTTTCCTTTGAAAATAAGACAAATAATAAAGATAATGACGGTATTCTCACGTATTTATTCTACATGCAGGTCAACATTATGCTGTGGTTTGATTTGGCGCAGGTATACTTTCTATTTATACATTTGTTGTTATTACACCTAAGCTACAAAGTAATATCCACTTATAATAGTTTGATTCCGCTCACCTGAGTCTCCACATACGTCCACCAGCTCGATGAAGAGCAGAATGACGAGTCCTGTCATCACCTGTGCTAAATAATTATGTTAATGTATCGCTTTACCTTCTTTACCTTACTACTACTCCCTGACGGCAGACCTCGATGTGGGCGGAGTTAAACGTTTAACACCGCCCACTCTCTAACATTTGACTCTGCCGTCACCATGAAGCTTCCTGTTTGGTCTTACTGTCTCCCCAAGCTGGCTTATCGAACCACAAGGTCCAAAAGACTGAAACCATCCGGCGCCCAGTGAAGGAAAAGAATGAAAGAAGAGTTTAAGAACTGTTTAATACAGTGTCCAAAGAGGGACAAGAAACCATAATGAATGTACCTTGATTATTCATTAAATTATGAAAAAAGTTATATATTTTAATGAGTATTTATCATAATCAAATGTAACCTGAGATTCTTTCTTACTGTTATCAAATTAAAGGGATCAATAGACTGTTTTTTTTTCATTGAACAACAAATGATTTAACAACAAACAAACATTAACATAAAACAAGCAGGCAAACAGTAAAAATGTTAATGAAATACTAAAATAAAAATGAAATAATTACTGAAATACTGTTGTGTGTGTCTTTCTTTATGGAAAGTCACAATTGATGTTACTTTGTAAATGGTAAAAAAAATATTGTGTAGTTCATTTATAAACATTATTTGGACGCCATAAGTAAAATTACTAACTTGTAAACTATCAATTCATGTTTATTAATGTTGCTTATCATAAAGTGTAACTCATGTCATTAAGTTCTTTTCAGCAAAGAAATATGTTTATTTTCAGTCAAATTTGTTACTTACCACTTTCTGTGGGAACTTGTGTCCAGTTTTCATCTGTGTGCTGCACTGATATTATTTCCTAAGTGATTATTGATCCTGTTAAAACACACATGTCTAAAAATATCCTGGATCAGCTCTGAACGTAACTGCATTCATATTTAGATCTTATTCATCACATTACAACAGGGACAGACAACCGTGTGCCATAAAGACAAATTCATTATCTATTTCACAAACTCTCTTTGGAGTCCTCATTATCATTATTATCATTACCGATCTATGATCTCATTATCACCTCATCATCTGTCACGTGCACTGAATTCCCAGAATGGAAGAATCCCCTCAGGCACTGAGTGAAGCTGTTTTGTTTCCCCCTAAGCAGCCACACCTCACATTTAGCAAACTTGGCAACTCTGGCTTTTCATCTGGTGTTCCTGGACTAGATCGACACTTTGCTGCCTCCCACAGTTCAGACATTGAACTACAGCTCACTGACAGAAGAGAAGCTTTTATCAGTCAGGCTTCACTCAGTGTTGAAAAGAGCGCTGTTGTTATCTCAGCTGAATGCTGCTCGGTTGTAAAGTTGTTGTTGTTTTGCAGCATAGCCTATAGCACTGTACTGTACTGTGGTCCGTTTTGTCCTCCGGAAGGGCACTTCATCATGTGCCTTTTGGAGAGGGACACTTCTAACAATATTTGTGGCAACAAACCTGGGTGTTTTTAATGAGACATCAAGAAATTTCCAGCTGTGTTTGTGGGGGCAAATACATTATATTTAGCAACCCCAATAAACTCCATATAAACTTTACCAGACCACAAGCAAAATGTTGTCTCAGGTTAAAATGAAAAATTAAACCCCCCAAAATCAACATACACATAAATGCAGCCGTAATATTAATCATAAACATCAGATATGATGGTTAAACACTGTCAGGGAACAGTTTACTGCTCTGAGTGCTCTTGCTTTTCATATTTAAGCTCTAATATGAATTTTTACTTGATCCAGGATTGAATCACAAATAACTGCAGTGTTATAATTAAATCACTAGGGGGAGCTCTTTATCTGTTTCAGGTCTAAGTCCAGTATTGTGTGAATAAAGTGAGCATTTTTAAAAAGTGAGAGTGCTTTATTTTATGTAGTGAACATAAAAACAGGAGCGATTTAGAAAAGCATACAATAATCTAAGCCATGTTTACAAGAAAAGATTAAATAAATAATTCATACTTTATCATAAATACAAAGCAATTGTAAATAAAAGTCTCCTAACCCCTAACCTCTTATTGTATCACATTACAGTATACATTCATAATTTAAATTAAAGCTCATGTGGTCAACACATGAAGAGATTTACAGAAATTCAACAGATATTTTTGCACAAACATGAATAAATAAATCTGTTGAAAATTTAAAATGTTTCCCGGAACACAAACTTTTACTCTCCGTCCTAGTTTGTGGCTAACAGGGTGAACAAGGCCAACAGAGCAGAGCTGGTTGTCACAGCAAGCAGGAAGTGAAACAAAGTCATGCAAGACTGAAAACAGAAAAAAAGGGTGGAATTAAATTCTTAAACTGACTTCAGACTTTCTCTGCTCTGGTTTTCCTGCAGCTCGAGCTGATGTTAAGAGAGCGTCTGATCAATACTGAAGAAGAAGAAGAAGAAGAAGAAGAAGAAGAGCCTGTTTGCTGCCCAATATGAATGGAAAGAGGCTAATATTCTTATTTCTTCATTTATCTTCTTTAATCATCTCTTTGCCAGTAATGCAGGACGCCTACATAGTTTTAAAAAAAATGATGCGTGCACTGAACCAGCCACAAACATTCTGGTTCTCTAATCTGATGAGTCATTTGTTTAAACATACAGAAAGATGGCGGACACATTGTAAATATGCTTGATTCTGTGTACCAAATATTATCTACATTTCTTATTCCACTGTAACGATGTCCAACAGTTATATACTGCATTACGATGTTTTGACTTCTGGGCTGAACTTTGCAATGAAATAACTTCGTAAAACATTTAATATAGTCACGGTCAGGAACATTTTGAGCAGAAATAGAAATACATTTACCATATAAGAACTTCTTTGGTGACGTATCCACGAAATGTATTCAGTATATGCTGTGTAATACAATGTTTTTCTTTTGTATATAAAATGTGAGAGATAATCGCTGAAATACCATTTTTTTTGTGTGTGTGTTATAAACTATTAGCAATTCTTTATGGAAAGTAACAATTGATGTTACTTTGTAAATGGTAAAAAAAATATTGTAATAAATAATTAATATTGCTTATTATAAAGTGTTACTCATGTCATAAAGTTAATTTCAGCAATGAAATACGTTTATAACATTTCAGTCGAATTTGTTACTTACCACCTTCTGTGGGAATTTGAGTCCAGTTTTCATCTGTGTGCTGCACTGATATCATTTCCTAAGTGAATATTGATCCTGTCAAAACACACATGTCTAAAAATATCCTGGCTACGGCCCTGAACCTAACTGCATTCATATTCAGATCTTATTCATCACATTACATCAGGGACAGGCAACCGTGTGCCATAAAGACAAGGAGTGTTAGTCTTTATATCACTTGAAAAAAACAAGTACATGTCACAATTCATTATCTGTTTCAAAAACTCTCTTTGGAGTCCTAATTAACAATCTGTCATGTGCACTGAATTCCCAGCATGGAAAAATCCCCTCAGACACTGAATGCAGCTTTAAGATTAGTTTTCCCCCAAAGCAGCCACACTTCACATTTAGCAGACAAAAAGTTCTGGAAACAGAAAGTAAACAGCACAACTGTTGCACTCCATCTTAAGCACAACAAGGTAAGTTTGTCCTGCTTACAAATAGTTTAACTACAGCAGCAACAATACAAGCAGATATCAGTTCATATGTTATTACTAATGAGGAATTTCACTACTTGTTTTTGTCAGATGGCTGCAGTATTCAACTTGCTGGAGCAATACAGATCTCTCTAACACATCATGTTTTGTCCAACTTGGAGGATGTGAGTTTCAAGAAATGTGTTGTAGATGACTCCTACAGCATGACAAGATAGGATTACTAGTTTTCAACTAGTTCCCCCAACACACGGGGGAAAAGCCCAAAGTCGCAATTCATTTTGAGAAACAAGCCAAAGATTGCTTAGAATGAGCAGAGTTGGCAACTCTGGCTTTTCATCTGGTGTTCTTGGACTAGATCGACACTTTGCTGCCTCCCACAGTTCAGACCTTGAACTACAGCTCACTGACAGAAGAGAAGCTTTTATCAGTCAGGCTTCACTCAGTGTTGTAGAGAGCGCTGTTGTTATCTCAGCTGAATGCTGCTCGGTTGATGCTGTGTTGCAGTATAGCTTATATTACTGTAATATACTGTGGTCCAGTCGGGCAGTGCTGCATATTCAAAGACTGATATGATGAACCCTGAGCATGGTTTCAGAGGACACTTGTGTTTGAGTTTGCTCAGGTTTATAATGTGGCTGCTCATGTCCGGTTTCACAGAAATGTTAATCATTAGAGCCAAAATCTGTGACCAGCATCTCTCAGTGGAGAGCAGCATAAGATCTGGGAGTCTGTCTTCCACAAATAGCTTCCTGAGCCGGGCTCTGCTTCACTGACTGTGCCACTGAAGCAGTTGTCACTTGCAATGTAACATATATTTTGAGGAGCTTGGTCAGGATAGGGAAAACTGTTCACTTTGTTGACTTTAAGGCACCTTAGCAGAGCGAGCACATTGTTGTTTGGAACAATGTAGGAAGAGTGGAACACCTTGATTTCATTGAAAACATCTTCTTCCTTCATGTCATTTATTTTCTGCTTAAGGTACAGAGAACAATTCACTACATGTTGTTCTCCGGAAGGGCACTTCATCATGTTCCTTCTGAAGAGGGACACTTCCAACAATATTTGTGGCAGCAAAACTGGGTGTTTTTAATGAGATATCAAGAAATTTCCAGCCGTGTTTGTGGGGGCAAATACATTATATTTACTAACCCTAATAAACTCCATATAAACTTTACCAGACCACAAGCAAAATGTTGTCTCAGGTTAAAATTAAAAATTAAACCCCCCAAAATCAACATACACATAAATGCAGCCGTAATATTAATCATAAACATCAGATATGATGGTTAAACACTGTCAGGGAACAGTTTACTGCTCTGAGTGCTCTTACTTTTCATATTTAAGCTATAATATGAACTTTTACTTGATCCAGGATTGAATCACAAATAACTGCAGTGTTATAATTAAATCACTAGGGGGAGCTCCTTATGTGTTTCAGGTCTAAGTCCAGTATTGTGTGAATAAAGTGAGCATTTTTTTAAAAAAGTGAGAGTGCTTTATTTCATGTAGTTAACATAAAAACAGGAGAAAAGCATACAATAATCTAAGCCATATTTACAGAATTCATATGAAAAATAACAAAGATTAAATAAAGAATTAATACTTTATCATAAATACAAAGCAATTCTAAATAAAAGTTTCCTAACCCCTAACCTCTTATTGTATCACATTACAATATACATTCATAATTTACATTAAAGCTCATGTGGTCAACACATGAAGAGATTTACAGAAATTCAGATATTTGCACAAACATGAATAAATAAATCAGTTAAAAATTTTAAATGCTTCCCGGAACACAAACTTTTACCCTCCGTCCTGGTTGTGCAACGTAACCTGCAGTGTCATTTTCATAAAAACATGCCGTCCATGAAGTCGCTGTGTAACGACCTGCAGGTGTGAAGTCCTTCTGTAAAGGACAGGATCTCTTACATGAAGCTTGATGTGAATTATTGCAGAACCGTCTCATCAGAAGTCTTCTAAAGTCAGACTTTCACCAGTAATTTAAATAAAAGACACAAGTGCATCATTACAGACAGTTTAAAGAGCTGCTCTCAGATCAGCTGTACCCATTTTAGATTCTAGATTGTAGCTAAAGGCCAGTTAGCTTTGGTCTGCTAACACGACTTTAGTCTCCATTTGTTAAATCCACAAATGACTTATTCCTGTGATTATCATGTAAAAAAGTATTTTCTGTAGTGAATCAATTGTCCTGAAAACTGTGCTGTAATCTTGCATTTTAGAAATATAGCATAAGGTAGCTAGTTAGCACAAGCTGGCTAATTATGAGCTACACATCAAATACTAAATGTGAGGAATTGTTTGTGTCTCTTAATTGCCCCCCAGAGACAAATTAAGTTTTTTTTATTGAATTGAATGGTGAGTTCATGGGGTGTCGGAATAATTGGAGTCAAAATGTTTAACCAACTGGGAAAATTCCATTGAACAAGTTAAACATGTCGAGTCGGAACGACAATTTGAAAAGTCAGAGAAAAGGAGATTTTTTTTTAAAAAAAGCAAAAAATAAAATATTGTTTAAAAATCTCTTGCTATGCTTGAAGGAAATGTTGTCTGTACCCTTAAATATGTAGCTGGAGGTAGCACCGATTTAGCTTAGCTTAGCATGAAGACTAGAAAAATGGAAAAAAAAACCTAGCTTGGCTCTATACAAAGCAAACACAGTGTCTACTAGCACCTCCAAAGTTGAATAATTAAAATGAAGAAGAAAACTTTAAAGTTAGACATTGAGAATGATGCTGTAGTGACGAGCGAGGAGCTGCTTTGTTCTAAAAGGAAGAAGCGGTAGCTTTAAACTTTATACCTGAGCTGTTCTGAGACATATATAACAGGGATAAAGGAAAGGGAAAGCTTATGTAATACAAGAATTGATCAGATCTGTTCATTACTTACTGCTAGAAGCATTTGGCTGTGCAGAAAGTTTTCTTTCTATGTTAAGGATCGAAAAATCCCAGACGTAACCTTCTACATCTTTGTGTTAAACGGTGTGCTCTTTTCTGGAGATATTAACAGCTCGGTTTCCTCGGGTAAGCCTGCCATGGGTGTGTAGTGGTGATTGTAGCTTGACGATGAGGAATGTCGACGCTGAGTCTTGGGAACTTTCGGACCAGGACAGGCAACACGGTCACTATTGGAACGTCCAAGCTTTTTCTTTGAAGCGTTGGATGAGGAAGGAGCAGACGGAACCACATCATCAAACCTAAAGATAGCAGGGCTGCTGTTGATACGGTTCCGTTGCTTCGGCCGGTCGGGTTCCTGGGTACTGTTTTGTCGTGAGAGGCGAGGTTTTGGACCCCGAGTCTGCAGTACGTTTCCAGGTTCTGGGTGGTTGCTGTTGGCTGAAGCTGCATGACTTAAGAACATTGTTTGCGAGCCAAGCTGGAAAACAACAGGACTTATTGGAGGGTTGTTGTTCTGTAGTTGTTGGATGGTCTCTTCCTTCTCACGAAGCTTTGACTTGAGGTCAGCAATTTCTCGTTTCAGCTTCCCAATTTTGTCGTTGTCAACCCTGACACTCTGCAGGAAGGGTTGATCTTCACAGGAACCATTCACGGTACTCACTGTACTCTGATCTGACGACTGCCTACTCATCAGGAAATTTGGTCCCTTTTCTGTGTGAGTACAAAAAAAAATAAAGAAAAGCATCTTTAGTTTCACATTTGTCTTTTACTAAAAGATAATTTAGGTTCAAGAGAGTTCAAAACAAAAATAATGCCCAAATTGTAAAAATGTCCTGGAATGATTCTTGAAAAGGAGGACACAGAATGATTTTTTTTTTTTTTAAAAGTCGACGTTTCCGTCACAAAATAAATCACGGCAATCTTAAAGAAAGGGTGCCGGAATGACAATCCTTGTTTTATATACAGTAAATTAAAAACATATTTTCATAAACTTAGGTGTACTTTGAAAGTATTTACAGGAAATGTAATGTTTGCCATCTTGTTTGTCTTGGCCTATTAAATCAATGCAGTGGTTAGAAATGCGTGCAGGAATGATGGTTGTTCATTAAAATAAATACTTCCTGCCACTGTTTCACATTAAAAGTCTGAATGTTGAGAGGCACACCTCATATTGCACTCGAGGAAAATTATTTTAAACATTAACTTCACAAGTTTTAAAAGTGATTTCTCCCACTAGAACACTCTTCGGCATATCTAAAGAATGTCTGGTTAAATATTGAGAATGTTTATTTTAGGTATGAGGAGATGGATGACGGCAGGGTTTGAGATTCAACAGACCTGCTTCCTGATCTGTGACCTAATACGCCTAGTGCATGACTTTCAGTCGGCCTCATGCCAGAACATTTACGTACTCTTTTCTCGATCCGCCCTAACTGTTATCTCTGAGGGTTTTTAAATACTCTCGTGACTGTACAGACTTGCTGTAAACCACGTTCCTGCTGAGTGCTAAATAAAACTGTGCACTCTGCTTAAATTGTGGCCAAGTTTCGACACGTTTCTACAATCAGCAGAGAAAAAGTACTGGCAGAATTGTATTCAAGGACAACTCTGGTGTCAAAACAACACAAAACAATTAGAAAATAACACAGACATCAAGACTGTGCTGTGATAATAAAGATTGTTCTGACATGAAGTTCGATGCTAAGAATGTGTTGATTTGTATGTGATTTTTGGCTGATTGTTCCCGACCCATCTGGGACTCTTGTGTTATTACAGTATGTTTGTCAGTATTGTTATGCTAGCTGGGAGGCGAGTTTCTGTGGCAGTACTGTCTCAGTGATACTGACTTACCAGATTTTCTGCATCTCGTCTTTACCAAGACAGTTAAGCCACATGACAACACTAACAGAAGTAATATGGCCTCTCCAACAGCGATATAAGTGGATACAGACCAGGGCTTCATGCAGTCGACTGAAATGACATAAACGTAGATTTACAACACACATGGACACCACATTATCTGTTGTCAGCGGCAGATTTCATTCTGCTTTTCTACTGCGGGCAATTCTATAAAACTAAGGTCTTCCCATGTCCGTGGATAAGAGACTTAGTGGAGTTTGATGCATTTCAGTCATATATTTAAACTTAACATGTAATCTCAGCTTGTTATTATCCAGAGAATAACTGGAAAACCTTGTCATCACATCACATGTTACAACCCTGGGAACATTAAAAGTGTTACAACATATATCAAAGGTCCTATTTGTAGGAAAATCCCAAAGTGTAAGAAATTACTCTCAAATCAACTTCTCCTACAAACAGGACCTTTGATAAAAACATATAACATAATAATTAAACTCTACTATAACACTTGACATGGTGACTTTCTTGTTTTGTTTTTCGTGATCCAGTCTGTACAGGTGTGTTGTTTAAGCTGTGGTGTACCTGGTATGTGTATCTGTGTGTCTCTGGTCTGGTTGATCTCTGGCTGGTGGACACTGCAGGTGACCCTGTGATGAAAACAAGCTTGCCGTTAGTGAATCATAGATGTTATGTTTGCTAATGGGAGAACAAGTGTTACAGTTGGTTGAGTCACTGAAATTTCAACAACATGACTCATGATTCAACCTATATTTGTGCGACTGTAGAGTTTCTTCTGGGGAAAATAAACTGCACCCATTAACACTCGCACTTATGCCTCCGACTAAAAGTGTCAGATACTTCTTAGTTAAGAAAACTTTTACACAAGTACATTTTGAAGAGGGCTCACCCGGACTTTAGCCCAGGAATTGCCGGCCCTGGTCTAGAGCAGGGTTGGCAGTCACTAGCAACTGACCTATTCAGTGGTTTAAGAATGAGGGCGTGCTGCATTTTGTTCTACACTCACTGCTAACGCCTAAAATCCAGAGGCTGCATCCAGACTGCATCGCCTCTTTCCATGGTTTTGCGCGGGATTAGAGATAAATGATGCTGATGAACTAAAGGTCTCAGATGAGGGACTGAAACCAAACCTTCTTGGATATGTTTTATAAGATAAAGGACAACTAAGTTTTAAAGATGGAGCTACAAAAGGCCTCTTGTAGAATATTAATCTAAGTTTGAATGAAGAAGTAAAGGTGAACCTGTGGGTAGCATCCTGGAGAGTCACTCTTCGTGTCACAGTGTAACATCCACTCGCGTCTTGAGTTCTATTCTCATTATCAGCAGTGATGTTGTTTCCCTGATGATCCAGGAACTGGATCTCGGGCTCCGGCAGCCAGCAGGTGGCCTCACAGTGAAGAGTCACTCCTCCGCTCTCAGATGGCACCACTGAGAGTTTTGGCTCTGAGACAGCACCTATGAAAACAAGCGTAACACAACTATTTACCTTCCAGAGGCTCTCTGAGCGATGTGGGAGAACAATCTTAAACAAGATCGGCAAGTTTGATATTCAATGAAAAACAGCTTTTCATTCACACAGTGGAAACTGGAAAAACAGTTTCCACCCACATGGAATTAAGTTAATAACTAACTGTTTAAAGGCACCGCACCCAAAGAGTTGTAAAAGTGGTTCTAAGTCTTGATTTCATCACATTCCTTGGCAGCATTTCTTAGCTCCAGGAAAAAACTGAGAACAAGATAACTGAGTGAAGAATGGAGCCACACCTGAGAGTTTGTACAGGTAATGAAATCTTTGATGCATACTATAGCTCCTAGGTGTGATCCACACCTGTACAGTGTAACTCAATAATCGTCTGATCGAGCTCAGGCCTGAATGAATCAGGCCAAATTGGGAAAGGACCAAACTTTCAGACCTTGGCAGCATTTACAGAAGGGCCCTGCTCCGTGATGGAACATTTTAGATTTTTTTTAGATTTAGACTAGACCGGACGTACCCACAACAAGCTCCACTGTCGTAATGTCCCGTGGGGCATTCTTCCAGAGCCTCATGCACCGGTACTTCCCTGCATCAGACAGCTGGACGTTAGAGATCCTTAAAGAGATGTTCCTGTTCTTCATTTCTTTGGTGATGAAGCTCGTCCGGTAGTGGAAGGCCGGATGCTTCATCTCGTAAGTCTCGCAGCCGTCCCGGTACAAGAAGACGACGTTCGGCTGCAGGCCCTCCTTGGACCACTCCACCGTTGGAAAGTCGTTGTTTGAAGTGACCTTGAAACTGCAGGGAAGAACGACATCCTCGCCAGCGAAGGCGTAGACGGTCTCTGTTGGACCATTCACAGAGGTTTCTCCTGGGAAAACACAAAACGTACAATTGAGTTAGAGACATACGTTACTCATCCAGTACAGTGTTGTGGTGGGGGCTGTTTCTGGTGACGTTGGGATATTTCCAGTCGCATTTGTAAAGACAAAACACAGCATTTTGAACAAGATGTTGGGATATTTCAAACCTTATTTGTTGCAACAAAATAAAATATTTCTAATGAGACATTGGGATAGTTCCAACCTTATTTGTGGTGACATAACCAAATCTTTTTAACAAGACATTGATATATTTCCAGCCTTGTTTTGTGGCCACCAAAACATGATCTTTTCCTAACCCTAACCAAGTGGTTTTGTGCCAAAACCGTACCAGACCGGAGACAGTCACATAATAAGTAAAAATGGACCTGAAAGAAACATATACAGAGACATATATAGCCAACGTTCATTCTGCTAACTGGGTTGAGAGTAAGTCGGAACCTCCTGCAACTTTCAGGCCTTTAAATGTTGGTTTAATTAAAGACTCACAACTCAAAGACTGGGCAGCATGTAGTGCTTCATTTTGCGTTGTCACAGGCCAAAGATTCTCTAGAAAGACAAAAATATTTGTGCGTACTTTGCCTCGGCCTACGCAATCCCAGTCTGACCTGGACTGACAGGAGTGTGAAAGTGTGTTTGTATGATATTTCATCCTCCCACCATCCTGTAAACGCATGAGGGCACGTCTGTAACGGTCTAGTGGAAGCGTCCGTTCTGACTCACACATTTGTTGTGTTTATAAGCCAGTCATAAATCAGAGGCAACACATACTCCTTAAAACAACGATTTCCCCTTTTCCCCCCTCCACGAGAACAGGAAGCAGGTCTGATGAAGGAATCTTAACCAACTGGAACCTCCAAACAAACCATTGTGAAACACTTGGCGGACGAGCAGTTCCTCGTGCTCCGGAGGTCATAAACATGTCATGAAAGTTTCCACTGTTCATTTGATTGCAGTCTATCCATTATAAAAATCTGCTATCTTTCAATCACAGAGCTCTGATGTAGAGCCGCAAGCACTGTCAGTGATTACAGGGTTAATAATGTAAATAAAGTCCAGAGTACTAGAAAGCAGAAGTACATTTCATTCACGACAACAAGCATCAATCAGCTGACACACTCTCAGAATGGATGATTGACACGAGATAGTGTTCGTAAAAACCACAGAAGTATAAATGATGACTGATAAATTAAACAGTGTCTGTGGTGTGTGTGTGTGTGTGTGTGTGTGTGTGTGTCTCAGAAAGATGGGAAACAAAGTGGAAAGTTGACTATTGCATATATTATGTTTGTTCTGTACATTATCAATAACTCAGTCCAACTGTGAGGACTGCTTTACCCGTCATTGACTTTGACATATTCTGGTAAAACTGACCCAAACCCGCCCGACCCACAGGTGTGTTCCCGTGTCCGGCTGCTTACGGGTCGACCTGTGCGTTACAATATACTGTAAATATATATAGTATATACATACATGTAGGGTTTGGGTCAAATACTCAAGTAAAGCACCTCAGAATTGTATAAAATACTTGAGTAAAAGTTCTGAGTTATAGTCCACCGCTGCACATTTGTCTTTATCAGCTTGATTATACCTGAATTAGTCCGATAACAGCAATAGTAAAACGCCGCTTAATGAAAGTGTGACTGACTCACTTCATCATGTGTCTGAGTGTGTTTGATTGTCGGTCTGACCTCTGACTCCCTCAAGATAAAGGAAGTAGTTTGACTCCAGCTGAGAGGATTTTTGCAAACACATGGAGTCATTTCACCAAAACAAAACCCCCTCACGCCTCCGCAACAATAACACACATCCGTTTCTCATGCTTTGTGGTTACTGACACGTTCAGCTGTAGCCGAGAGGGATACTCTGATGCAGCAGATGATGTAATCTGCAAAGTAACCAGTAACTACAGTAATCACATACATTTTGTTGACTAAAATGTACTCAGTCACATTTAAAAGTTATTGTTATTTGTGTAACTGAGGTGAAACACTTCCTCGAAGGTAACTCAGTACATTTACTCAAGTACTGCACAGGTTCAAATTCAAGGGTTTTACTTTAGTATTTCCATTTGCTGGAATTTTATACTTCTACTTCACTACATCTCAGAGGTAAATATTGTACTTTTTACTCCACTTTAACTGTCTGACAGCTTTAGTTACTAGTTACTTTTCAGATTACCTTCCTGTCCAGACAAACTGAACGAAGTATCTGATGTTAAATGTACTCAAGTATTAAAATGACCAGTAAAAGTAACTGTTACATACATTACACTAAAATGTGCTGTATGATTATCAGAATAAGTTATTTTAAATCTAATTGTTGATGAAATAAACACATTTCAAAATGTTCTGCGTTGGTTCTGATGCAGCATGTAATCTGCAAAGTAACCAGATAAGTTATCAGATTAATCTACTGTTGCTGGGTGAAAAGTGAATGAGTTAATGATAAAACTCATTCAACATGTGCTCCACTGTGCCACTCTGGCCTCTAGATAAAGGAAGTAGTTTGACTCCAGCTCAGAGGTTCTTTATCAACACACAAACAGAACCAACTCAAACACGACAGGCGGTTCCGAACTCACCTTCCTCTACGTTTGTTGTGTGTACATTTGTTTAGCCTTTACCAGACAAACCCTCCAAAGTAAAAGCTTTAGAGAGGATTCAAACTGTGACCGACCTGAGCACGCAGACAGCAGAGAGGCAGCCAGCAGAACCCGGTGATACATCACCGAACCCAAAGCCTGCAGGAGAACCGGTCCGGGAAAACGTCGAGTCTGTGCAGACAGGTGTTAGTTCCAGCAGGTGTGATCAGCTGGGCGCTCTCATCAGACTGAAGTTCACTCACACGTTTCTACTACCGTCACTGATGCTGCGTTCAGGGTCACTGGGGAAAGTCGGATGTTCTGCTGCTTCCTCCTCTCACTTGTGTACTGGTATCTAAACACACACAAGTGTCGTCACAACACTGCAGCTTCTGATTTTGATGCAACACATTGGAAACTGAACTGAAATCACTGTGACAGAAATGAAAAAAAAAAACCCTTAAGACATAAAACTCTAGATTTTGATTAAAAGACTAGAACAACAAACGCTGTGTGCTTTGAGTGTAAGAGCGAAAAATCCAAATTAACTCAAATATGCCAACTTGATATTTCAATATTTTACACGACAGTAACATACACAGAAAACACAGCTTTGAAAAATACCACAAACAGCTGTAGGTCTGGATTTTATAGAAGCAGATACAAAAGCAGCATTTTTTTCTTGCCACTATTGCTTGTTCTTAGGGGAAATATTCTGTCTTTGTTGATATATTAATGAGGGAGTATGGTTTCGACCTTCAGAATTGGGGTCCATACAGCTTGTCCAGTCTGATCCAAGTCTCTGTAAGCCTCAAGTTCACAAATTGACCAGAACAGATGTAATATACACCTTTTTTAAAGCTTTAAGTTAGGATCTCAGGGCATCTGGAGACTTGGATTACATCAGACGAACTGTATGGAGCCATTTTATGTCTTTTTGGTTGTTATTTCCATTTTAAATCAAGTCTCCAGCTTCCTCAGTTGTTCAGGAGAATGCTGCCACTCTGTTCTGCTGTGAGGATGTCAGGACACTCGTCTCAAACTCTTTAGATCTCTAGATTGTTCTTGTTGTTTTAGTTTGATTCGGAATTGTAATTTCCCAGTTCTTGAGACAAGCTTGAACGTTACATTAAGATGAGGCAACATCTGGTTCATGCACTTCACACAGCTGTCAGAGACAGGAAGTCATGTGACACGGTGTAAAGTCCAACACAATGATAAGGGCAGCAGCACGGCTTCACGTGATGATACTGATTTACCTTCATGTTGTGTGATTTAAACACCACATACAACTTATTATATTTATTAGCCTTCCAGTTTAAGTGAAAAAGTCCCCTAGTTAGAAGTAAAGAAGCCCCCCGGATGAGAGGTGAAACAAGTCCAGGTGTCGACGATACGGCACTTAGAACTACCATCAGTAACTTGATACTTAGGCCCAATCCCATTTCTCTTCTCAACTCCTACCCCTTGCACCTTGAAACGGAGTGCCAAGGGGTAGGGCTGAAAGTCAACCCCTCCGAATTGGGACACCCCTTCGACAATCACGTACGTCATCAGTAGTCACTCGCAATTCGTTCACAACTTCAAATTCATGCATGCACTGCACAGGCTTATGTTAACGTTACATCCGATTTGTGCATGACATTCCTGCGTATCCCATAACGCTATCAATGTAACTGAATACCAGCAGTGAGGTTGCCAAAGTTTTTATTGATAACGTTATCACTGTAGATTATCAGGGTTGCCCACAGAGCACCACTTGTAGCGTTCAGCCTGGTAACGTTAACCTGAAGCCTCAAGTACTAGCGATTTTTTTTTCGTGTCTATTTTATGAAGAAAATGACCATTACACATTAAAAAAACAACGTTAAACTAGACGATACAACGGTTTTCGTAAATTTTAAAACTTTATTTATGGAGAAAATATTTGTGAATTTCTTTCGCGGTAGCAGCCATCTTGCCGGTGATTTGCAGTGCATTTTGGGCAATCAGTAGTAGCCCTGTGTTTGGAGTGTGCCTCTGGAAAATCTCCGTTTGAAGGGGTATATAGCCGTACCACTTCCCCCCAACCCTCCGTCCTAACGGGAATTGGGACACCCCCACCCCTATACATGAACATGCAAAATGGAGGGTAGTGCCAAATGGTGAAATGGGATTCAGCCTCAGATTCTCGATACAAGAACCAACTGTTCCAGGAGACTGAGTCGGAGTGCTTCATCTCAGGTGTTGATGTGTGGTCAGCAGGTAACAGCTTGATCCTGTCAGGATCTTTGACCTCCTCTCCTCTTCCTCTGAGTCAACATGTCTCCTGGTGAACAGCTTCAGTTTAACCACCAGAGGGCGAGACAGGCTTTCACACACATACACACACACACACACACACACACACAACACATGACACTGTTTACTTTATACAACAGTCTGACAATCTTTATATCAAGTGTGAAGTGGAAGTCAAAACATTTCTGTGAAACATATCATGTGAAACATGGTCTCGAACATCAACAAACTTGTTAACTATTCGATGATCCGTCTCTTAACCATAAATATATAATGTACATAATCTGTGTGAATGTTTGCTTTAACATGTGTTTGAACCTGAGTATGGTAAACACCATGGAGGCACATTGTGAATATTTTAGTTAACTCTGCATGAAAGTCAACAGGAAAGATGGTTGTATGTGGTTTGGTCACGTGTTGCTCTGGTGTTGGTTCAGTTTGCAGTGTTGCCTCCCACTTGTGTTTGTGTCACTTCTGTCAGTTTAGACTGCTCACTTTAAACTCTATCATACAGTCTGTAAGTTTGTCATTTTATTTTGGGGTAAATAAAACCTGATTTTTGAAAATTCACCACGTGACTCCACATTGAAACTGACTCAACTGATTTTGTTATTCCAGGAGTCCTTTTGACTGAAGTCACTGACTCATATATAACTGTTCCTGAAGGAAAACATTCTCATTTTTGTAAACACATCACTTTACTTTCAATTATATTTACAGGCTGGACTGTGTAGGAGCAGTTTGACAGCTGCTACTAAGGGGTGGAGACAGATTGTGTGTTGTTGATCAGAGAGGATGACGTGTCCCCATCATGCAGCAACAGTGAGACTCCCTCCCTGTATTTCACATCAGTTCTCAGTCAATGTTCCTCTTTACAGGCTGCTGGTAAGAGCTCTTTGTTAAAAGAAATATATACATCATGATATTCTTGATGATCTGTGCACTCAAAAGTCAATCCTATATCGTCTATTAAAGTGAACTGTATATATTTTATACGTTAACGTTAGTGTTGTACTCCAACAGTGGTGGTAGAAGTACTGTTTTGTTGTATTCATAGTATGTTTATCTCACAGTTCCTCTTTTTAACTTCCTCTAAGAGCTGTTGTTGTTATTGAACTGCTGTTATTTCATCACAATGCTGAAGAAATACCAGCCTCAGTGTCGACATGAATACTGTGAGAACACCAGAAAAAAGGTCTTTAAAAGACTGTTGGTGTGTTCCTGCAGTGCTGCATGTGAAGATATGATCTGTTTTTGTCTTTTGAGGTAACAGAAAGTCAGTCAGAAAGAGTGAAACACAGATCAGACTGTCAGAACACTGTTCTGAGTGTAACCAGACTGAGACTTTGTCCTCTTAACACTTTCTTTATTTCATCTTCAGGAGTCCAGGATGCTGCATGGAAAATAGTGGAGACAAGGAGTTCAGAACCGTCAGTGTTTCACTTTTCATCGTCTCTCTGATGCAGTTTTCTGGAGGTAATTTCTGTTCATAACACTCTGGTGACATATTGCTGTGTGTGTCAGCTTCTGCTGTATCTCCAACATTTACTGAGGCTGATGTGAATGTCATCATGTGCATTTGCTCATAAAACAAAGTGTTGGACACTGAAGGTGGTGCTGGGGAAAAGTCAAATGATCAGCAAAGATACATATATAACTTCATATATGACTGTGTGTTGTCAGACACTGAGAAAATAACATTTGGTCTATACTGTGGTCAAGAAAAGAGAAGTAGAAACAGGAACTAACAGACCTTACCAACAACCACAGTTTCAAAACAACACCTCTGTTCTTTGTGTAAACAAGGCTAGGACTGTGTTGTCAGGTGTGACTGAGACCACAGAGTTCATCATCTGACACACTTACCTGTTTTAAATGAAGCTCTGATAACTTGAACTATAACAACATCTACTCTGCTGCTGTCTCTTGTCTGTTCTTTAGCAGCATCAGAGCTGATTTGTTCTCATGCACCAATCGTAGCTCTGGTTGGTGAGGACGTCCTTCTTCCATGTCACCTTGAACCTGCAGTCAGTGTCAGTGATGAGACAGTGGTGTGGACCAGACCTGGTCTGATTCCAGAGTACATCCATCATCATCAAGATGGACGTCTGCTGTTTGAGACACAAAACCCATCTTATTCTTTACGGACGAGACTGTTTATGGATGAACTGCCGCGTGGAAACGTCTCTATGAAAATATTCAGAGTGAAAATATCTGATGCAGGAAAATACTTTTGCAACGTTCTGTCAATAGAAGAGGAGTCTTCAATCCAGCTCATTGTTGGTGAGTCAGACTCTGATGAGTTGATGTACATATTTTGTCTTGATCTGAATCCAGTTTGAAATTCCTCTTCTCCTCTCATCAGGTGCTGTCTCCACACCCTTCATAGAGGTTGTGACTAATAACAGTGAACATGTAGTTCTACAGTGTGAGTCTACAGGCTGGTATCCAGAACCTGAGGTGTTCTGGCTGGACGGTGAGGGAAACCTCCTCTCTGCTGGACCTACAGAGACAGTCAGAGGTCCTGATGACCTCTATACTGTCAGCAGCAGAGTGACTGTGGAGAAGAGACACAACAACAGCTTCACCTGTAGAGTCCAACAGAACAGCACCAACCAGATCAGAGAGACACACATACATGTTCCAGGTAGAGAATCAGTTCTGCATATATTCAATATATTATCAATGTTATAAACAGCTGAAGTTGAAATCCTCGTTCTTGTTTTGTTTCAGCTGATTTCTCCACAGTTCAGCCCTCTTCTCATTTGATTTGGATCGTTGTCATTGTTGTTGTTGTTTGGATCTTCATTATCATACTGACCATGAAATGTAAGTCACATCTACATTTTCCATTCTTTACAACAACTTACTGTCAGAGCTCTTTATTGGCTGTAGTGAAGTGTAGCAGTTCATTCCAAGACATAAATAGATTATACAGCACAATGGAAAATATAAACTGTAGTCGAGGCCTGTATAGAATGTTAACTGATTTTTTTCTTTTCATTTTGTTGTTATCATTTCATTTCTGCTGATGTAGATTCATGATTTCATGTGTTTTGTTTAAAGTAAAAACTAAATTAACATGTGAACTTTAACAGGTGTCTTCTTCTGTCTGCTTACAGGCATCAAGGGAACCAGAGGGCAGAACAGGAGAAGGAACTTCAGTCAAAGCAGGAGTGAGTGAGGCAATTAAACAATATTTTCATACAGTTTAACAAGTTCACTGACATATTACTCAGAAGCAAGTGTTGTTCTTCTTTAGTTTTTTTCTGAGGATAAACTACATCAACATGGCAAATTTTAAGAGATTTCTTCTTCTGTTGGCACACAGGCAACAAATGATGAATTTAACACATTTGATAAAGAAAGGGAGAGAGTCAATATAGTCACTGGACAGAAGAAGAAACTGGAGAAGACCATGAGAGTGAAGAATAGTACCATCAATTACCAGTCGACCTGCATTCAGGTTTACAAGGTACAGAAGAATTCAACAATCTCACACATCATTCTGCTGGTTTCGGTGGTGTTGTCAACCAAAATACATGTCAAATTGAATTAAATAATAAAATGTTGACCATACAGTTCCAATTACATCAATATATTTAATATATGTCTGTGTCAATTTTGGTAATATTTCAAGTGAAGTTGTGGAGTTATAGAAGTCTATTGATTTCTCATATTTCAAAAAAATACATTGAGGACTTCTGAACTGACTGCAGGTTGCAGTGCAAGAAAAGTTTTGTCACAATTCTGAGAACTTTTCAGCTGTGCAGGTCGTACATGTGACTTTTTAATAATATTTTGAAGTTTGAAATGTGAAAATTCAGGTAATTTTTCTTTCATACCGACCTTATTTAAATGTTGTTTGTAATTCATGTCTTGATGACCCAGATGAAGAACAAAAAGTGTCAATCTAACAAAGATGTTTTATATCCTTCATGTGCTGCTGGAACTTTTCTGATCTCTTTAGACTTTAAACAAACATAGATGTTTATGTTTTTGTGCTATTATCTCCACTGTAAAGGCAGCTACATGTGCACAGCATTTAAGTCTATGACAAATACATATATCCTATTGTATTGCATCATATTGTAACCTAGTTACGGTATTTTTCCTTCTCAATGCACATTTGGAAGTTGTGCCAGAAACTCTTCTCTGCATCAGAAGGCACAACTACCAGGAGGAGGGAGTAAGAAGAACAAAATAAACTTATCATTTCATCACCAACTTAAACATTTGTAAATGTATGTAAATATATTATTTTGTAAATGTGTGAATCTTTATAATTTGTGTAAATATATTTGTTTAGCTTTTGGTTTGTGTTGAACTGTATCTCCTGTCATCCTGTAACAAAGCACTGCAGTCTGATTCTCTGCATGTGCAGATTAAATTGATCTTGATATTGTTTCTGGAATCATCAGATTCTTCCATCGTATGTTTTTACTTTAATACTTTATATTTTGACTTTGTTGCAGCTTTTGATGAATAACTGCAATAAAACAAAGCTTCCTGAGGACTGAGGCTTATTTGACTCATTTGTTGATATTCATCAGTTTTATTTGATCGTAAACTAAACAAACACATTGTGATGCAGGACTTTTACTTGTGGAGACATAACAGGACTGTGAGTCAGCTCACTTCATGATGATCCAGATGTTTTGGTCCAGGTGTTTTTCCCTCAGGACACTCGGGCTGACAACTGGCTTTGGTTCATGTGTCTTCAGTTGTTGTCAGCAGGTAACAGCTTGATCCTGTCAGGATCTTTGACCTCCTCTCCTCTTCCTCTGAGTCAACATGTCTCCTGGTGAACAGCTTCAGTTTAACCACCAGAGGGCGAGACAGGCTTTCACACACACACACACACACACACACACACACACACACACACACACACACACACACACACACACACCCACACGCACACACACACACACACACACACACACACACACACACACACACACAACACATGACACTGTTTACTTCATACAACAGTCTGACAATCTTTATATCAAGTGTGAAGTGGAAGTTGGAACATTTCTGTATTTAACCTCTAATGAAGTTTGAATCAAACATTATTTCATTTACTTCCAAAATCAGCAGTTTCTGTAAAATCAATATATATATATATATATATATATATATATATATATATATATATATATATATATATATATATATATATATATATATATACTGTTCCTGAGGAATAACATTATATAACATTATAATTTTTGTAAACACATCTCTTTACTTTCAATTATATTGACAGGCTGGACTTTGAGATGCATTTTGACATCTGTTACTGAGAGGTGGAGCATTTTGACTGATTGTTTGTGTTCTAAAATGATGGGGTGTGACTTACCTTCTCTCTGCATTTCCGTGTGAGAACTGAATCACCCCTCACATCAGTTCTAGTGTTCCTCATCTACAGACTGATGGTAAGAGCTCTTTGTTAAAAGAAATATATATGTCATGATTTTCTGGATTATTTGTGCACTCAAAAGTAAATTCTATGTTGTCTATTGGGATTTCAATATAGTGAACTTTATATAAAGTGGACATTATGAAGTAAAAGTGGTGGTAGAAGTACTGTTTTGTAGTATTCGTACTGTGATGTTTATCTCACTGTTCCTCTTTTTAATAGTTGTAACTTCTTGTAAGATCTGTTTATGATGTTGAAGCGCAGACTTTACTGAGAGGCTTTTAACAGCTGTTGAATGGAAACCTCATTGATATCTGTTGTCACATCACACTGGAGGGAGACTAATGACAGCTGGTTGAACTGGTTTTACTTCATCACAATGCTGAACAAGTACCAGCCTCAGTGTCGACATAAATACTTTGAAAACATCATAAAAATGTCTTTAAAAGTTCATATACACTGAACAGGAGGAGAAGAAGTGGGGAAAAGCAATAAATGAAAGTCTTCTTTTTTACAGTGTTTTCCACCAGCGCTGCATGTGGAAATATGTTATCTGTTTTTGTCGAATGGTACAGATGAAGCAGCATGTGAAAAAAAGCAAGCATGCGCTCACATCGTTGTTAAGAACAGCTCAAGATTAAACTGCGTCACAAAACATCACAATACACGAGCTGCTTAAGGTAAGAAGTGTTGGTGACTTTCCTCAGTGAAAACTATTTTCTTAAAGTCACAGCTTATTGTCTTTAAATGTGTAACTCTGACATAAACATATGAAATGCATACTGGATATTGTTTTATGCTTTATATTTGGTGGGAGAAGTGATGACCCAACCACTTGCTTAAGATTTGGAAAACATTTAGTTTCGACTTAAAACACCGGTTTTGGTAAACCACGAACCATGGCCTTGTCAAAGCCATGTGTTTGTTGCCACAACAATGGCTGAAAATCGTCCCGAGGTCGCCTGCATGAAAAGTATCCGGTGGTTTTTATCCGTCAAAATATTGAAAGACAGACTCACTCTGTGGTCGCTGGCTATTGAACTCCATCATCACCAGTGTAAACATCATCTCTGTATTCAAGTGTTTATAATGTCTAAAGATTTCTTTACATTTAAGCTTTGGCAAATTGTCAAAAATCTCATACATACAACCTTTTTACAGTCATGTTCAGAAATCCAGGATGAAGCAGCTCAACGATGGCCTTCGGTGATCTCACACTTCTTTGATTCCATCATGTGATTGTCTTCCTTCTGCTGTTCCAGTCACACAGAGGTAACTTCAGTGAACAAAACAGCATTATGTGCACTGATAGTCAAAGGACACCATTCTAATTTATCAAATTTCACTTGAAACATTAGTGTCCCAAATATTGGCATATTGATGATAACCAACAGATTATTTCATTCTCTGTGGCTGTGTTACATAGGGGGATCATACTGGATGTTGTATTATACAACGTCATGTCAGTCAGGTTTTATCAACAAATCAGCCATTTTTAACCATTTTGATTACAGATGTTGGTATGTGCTTCTGGGGTTTATAGTTTTATACTTGTTATTACATAAATGCCACTTTTTATACAGTTCAAGTTGAACCTTCTTCACTGATCTTGAAAAAAATGATTGATATCATCAGGAACAATTCAACAGACAATTACGCTATGTTACCTTGAAGCAAATTCTTCAAATTTGGTACAAATGTTCAATACAACATTTTTGGCCATAACCCAGGAATTCATACAAAAAATGTTACTGTGACATTCAATGTGACATTAATATTAACACAGTAATATTCTACAATAAATGTTCTGGCTGTTATTTAATGTTGACATTAAAAAAGAAGTCAGTAGCCCTCAGTCACTAGACAATACACATCTTGTGTTTCTTTGGTGTACCAAAAAACTGTTTATGAATCATATGGATGCTGTTATAATGTGTATGATTGAGATACTAACCCACCAAACATCCTGGAAAGTGTCAAACTTATGTTTTTCACTCTAAATTACATAATTATGTAATCGCCATCAGTAAACAGGACGCTGTCTGACTCCCCCACTTGCTGTTTCTAGGGAATAGTCTCGGTTGGGAGGGCAGACCGTCACAGTGATTGACAGACAGGAGGACAGACAGGAGGACAGACAGGAGGACAGACAGGGGGACAGACAGGGGGACAGACAGGAGGACAGACAGGAGGACAGACAGGGGGACAGACACTTCTCCACGTATATCGGCGGTAATTTTTCCCTCATATAAGTTGCCAAAGAAAGTTACAGTTACTATGTTTTACTTTAGTTTGACCATGTAACTTTGCTTTGTGGGACATTTCTCTTCATTTTGATCGGTGAAGGACATGTGCAGTTATTAGACTGTCGACGCAATCAGACCGACACACCCTCGCTACACACAGCCGGCTTCACACAGGTTTAGTTCTCCAATGATGCGCCTCTGAGACTCTCACACAGGGGAGGATGTGGAGAATTGGTGCAGGGTCCCTGCACTCAAAGGACAGTGTGAATGGGGCTGGTAACCACAATATCACCAGACTCCCCTAAAGTGTTGTTGATTCTAGTGCCGCATTTGGACAAAAGCAGTACGACACCAGCTCCTGCTGTTGTAAAGATTTTTGCTAGAGTTTGTCGGTGGGGCCTGCGTTTGTCTGCAGTGAGAGAGTGCAGGATGGATATCGATGAGGTACTGTATTTTAATGTGACAATGTAAGATTAATTTTGGATTCAGACCGAGCACAGGTGCTAATAAGATCCAGTGTTGTGCCTGAACGAGTTCAATGAACGATCGTTCATGAACTCGTACAGCAGATAATGCTCTTGAACACATGATGAACTTTGTTATCCTGTGCAAAATGTTTCATTCACAAACAACAATTTGCAAAATCACTACCTAAATTTGCTCCTTTTCTCCTGGAACTGAGCTCTTTGCTTAAATCTCTGATTCATTGTGGCGTTTAGGAACGGCGCGTTCTCACAGTTTAACTTCGTTCAAGACAGTGCCAGATTTCCATCGAGCCTTCCAGGCAAAAACTGGCTAAAACACACCATAAACAGGCCTTAATATGTAGTGGGAAAACACCCAATCTGGCTGTTGTGTATACAAAGGACACTGGACGTGAGGGTTGTACAACTCTCTTTACTTTCAATCAAAACGTAACTGAACTATTTCAGACAGAAACAGCTGCATACTAAACATGCAGTGAGGCATTACCAAACGAACACAGGTTAATTCGTCCTGAACGGACACAACACTGGAAACACCCATAACACCAGCCACCACAGAGTCGCACCGCCGCATCCGTCATCAATGTGCTAAGCATGGAGGCAAAAACACATGAAGGCTTCACATCTATTTTTTTATTATG
This sequence comes from Sparus aurata, assembly GCF_900880675.1. NCBI lineage: Eukaryota > Metazoa > Chordata > Actinopteri > Spariformes > Sparidae > Sparus > Sparus aurata. Next base: position 6,947,560 of record NC_044196.1, on the reverse strand, counting down.
ATATATCTAAAAAGTTTGGGAGTGATGTTGAATCTCATTTTTGTGATGCTGCTAACTCTGTCCAATCTCTTACCCTTAAACATGTTATTTGCTGTTAACCCAGAAGATAATGCTCTTGAACACATAATGAACTTTGTTATCCTTAAGAAACGTTCAAATACAGTTGAGTGTTGCCTTTGTTGTTTGGAACAAAGTGAAAGTGTTACAATATATTTATTGCTCAATATACTACAGTTAGGGTAACGTATAGCTATAGGACCGTCTGCTGACCAAAGTGAAAGTATGACTCCATAACATCGACATGTGGATATTTTTGGTTTCATGCTCAACAAAGTCATTTTCCAGCTGTTGTTTTGGCAACAGAACCAGCAACTCCACAACATGATCTTTTCCTAACACTAACTGAAGACCAGACAGTAAAGACACTGTGTTCCAACACACAACTGCAAATTCAACCAAAGGAGGTGTAAAGCTGCAACAAAAAAACTTATATTTTAACATATATCATGTTTAAGTGTTCTTTGCAAACATTTATTCTGGTGATTGGGTTGCCTGGGAGATAGGGAGGTAGGTAAAGTTGTTGCAAGTAGAAAATCAGACGATACAAGATAAATGTCAACGTCTTGAGCCTGATCATGTTGATTATGTTATTAATCAACATGATCAGGCTCAAGAGTTTGGCGTCTTATGTTGCCTGGATATTTGACTGGATAAGTTGGTATTTGTCTTGACACCAACCTGAAAGCATTGTTTTCTTTACACTGTTTCATCTGCTTCATTTACAGAACTTCAAGATGCCTCTCCTCACAGACAAACTGTCCCTTCAGCCTTCTCTCAGGTCCATCGGTGTCTGTCTTTTCCTGACGCACATTTGTAAAGGTAACTTGCACACAAATACACACTTGAAAAGATCACTATGAGACTAAAGTTATAAATCTTTTCAAGGAGTCTACGTCTTAAAGCTCTCTGATAGCCACTGGATGAAGCCTGGGACTGTCTGTCATTTGTCTGGGGCCATCCTTCATACAAGTAAAGATTTTAAAAAACTCATCACAGAGAAAAGGACTTTACTTTATTACTAGCTTCAGATAAATGGGACCAAAATTATCAGCAGACTGCAGGAATCACAATCAGAATCAGAAATACTTTATTGATCCCAGAGGGAAAACTGCTTGTGTTACAGCTGCTCCTATTTAAATTTCAGAATATGCAGAAAGATAATAATTGTCATGGTTCGATGTCTTGTTTTATCTTGTTGAATGTTTGTCTCCCTCTGTCTGTAAGCCAGACTTCTCTTGTGCTTTCCCGTCGTTCTCTCACTTGCCCTCTTCCCTTCTCTGTCTCCTCACCTGCTCCTCATCCCCTCATCAGTGTGTCAGTGAATTTAAGCTTTTGTTCACCGTTCACTCCTTGTCAGTTCGTTGTGTGTGCTTCGTGTGATGTTCCCCTGCAAGTTTCCTGTGTATCCTCTCGTGTCCCTGGTCTGTTTGGCATTGTGTTTTTGGATTTTGATTTTTGCATTTTGATTTGATCTTTGTTGAAGCTGTTTTGTATCACTTTGTTTAACTGTTTAATTTGCTACTTTGGTTTCAGTTCTTGGAATCATTTTCATTTGTGCTCCTGTTTTTTGTAGATTTCAGCTTTTTGTTTTCTAAAACTCGCTTTCCATTTCCCCCCATTCTGCCTCTTGTCCATGGTCTGGGTCCTCAATTACAACCTTAATCCTTGACAAGAATAATAATAATAATAATAATAATAATAATAACAATGATAATAATAACTCTCTCTCTCTCTCTCTCTCTCTCTCTCTCTATACATATGTATATATATATATATATATATATATATATATATATATATATATATATATATATATATTAGAATTCAAGGGTTTGTACTATTGTTTAATTGTTTAATTTTAGATTTATTGATAATATATTATTATTAAATATTCTTTGTTCTGGCACTTGGTGATCAGCAAAGATATTCAGTTTGTCTTCCATAATATCCTGTCAGTGGCAAAAACAAGTAACTTTAACCGTCACAATTCCCTGTAGGATTACATTACAGCAGGTCACAGCTGCCAGCTGAGACGATTTAAAGGACTGTTTCTGAAACTTTTAGCTGTATGAATCATGTACACACCAGAACATGTAGAAACAGGGCTCAGGTTCAAAAACACCAGAGGCTTCTTTTGGTATAAATAATGTCTAATGGTGAAAAACTGTGTTAAAGAAAAGAGAAGTAGGAACTCACAGACGTTATTAACCAACCACAGACATTTCAAATTTTCACTTTGTGGTAACAAGTCTCAGACTGTGTTGTCAGGTGTTACTGAGGCTACAGAGGTCATCATCTGACACACTTACCTGTTTTAAATGCAGCTCTGATAACTTGAACTATAATAACATCTACTCTGCTGCTGTCTCTTGTCTGTTCTTTAGTTTTCCTCTCAGCAGCATCAGAGCTGATTTGTTCTCATGAACCAATCGTAGCTCTGGTTGGTGAGGACGTCCTTCTTCCATGTCACCTTGAACCTGCAGTCAGTGCCAGTGATGAGACAGTGGTGTGGACCAGACCTGGTCTGATTCCAGAGTACATCCATTATCATCAAGATGGACATCTGCTGTTTGACAATCAAAACCCATCTTATTATTTACAGACGAGACTGTTTGTTGATGAACTGTCACGTGGAAACGTCTCCATGAAACTCTTCAGAGTGAAAATCTCTGATGCTGGAAGATACCACTGTGTTCTTGAACCGATGGTGAAGGAAGATTTCGTCCAACTCATTGTTGGTGAGTAGGACTCTCACTGAGTATTATGATTAAATATTTACAGGTACCAACTGACTTATTTCAGCTGGATCCTCTCCTCCTCTCATCAGGTGCTGTCTCCTCACCCTTCATAGAGGTTGTGACTAATAACAGTGAACATGTAGTTCTACAGTGTGAGTCTACAGGCTGGTATCCAGAACCTGAGGTGTTCTGGCTGGACGGTGAGGGAAACCTCCTCTCTGCTGGACCTACAGAGACAGTCAGAGGTCCTGATGACCTCTATACTGTCAGCAGCAGAGTGACTGTGGAGAAGAGACACAGCAACAGCTTCACCTGTAGAGTCCAACAGAACCACATCAGCCAGATCAGAGAGACACTCATACATGTTCCAGGTAGAGAATCAGTTCTACATGAATTACATATACTACCAATCTTTTCAACAGCTGAGGTTTAAATTCTCATTCTGTTCTGTGTTGTTTTGTTTCAGCTGACTTCATCACAGTTCAGTTCTCTTCTCACTCGAATTGGACTGTTTTCATTGTCAGCTCTGTTTGCATCTTCATTATAATGGAACTTACCATGAAATGTAAAAAACTCATCCATCATTTCTGATGATGTAGTTTCATCATTTCATGTTTTTTGTTTGTAGCAAAAACTAAATTAACATATGATATAACATTTTATAGGTTTCTTCTTCTGTTGGCACACTGATATTGTGAAGAGGTGGAGGAGGAGGAGGAGAGCAGAAACGGAACTAAAACCTCAGTCAAAGCAGGAGTGAGTGAATAATTAAAAAATATTTTTCAAACAGTTTAACTTAAAGCCAGTAAACCAACATATTTCTCAGAAGCAAGTGTTGTGCTTCTTTAGTTCTCTGGTGTCCATGTTCAGTGTCCATAAAACTACAACAACACAAATTGTGACAGATTTCTTCTTCTGTTGGCACTCAGGGATCAAAATGATTCAGTCAAGAACGAGAGAGAGTCACTCAGTGGACCAAAGAAGCAACTGAAGGAGCAGGAAGAGAGAAAGAAAGGCTGTGAGGATGAAGAACAGGAACAACAATTATGAGTAGACCTGCGAGCAGGAAGAAAAGGACCCGAGTCCCCCGACATGTCACACTCGGAAAATTCAATTTAGGTTTTTCTTTGTTTGTTATTTGTTGTAATCATTGTTAATGTTGCCAAGACATGCAGCACTTCCTGTTTTGACTGCTAGCTTCATGAAACTGTCTTTGCATAACGTATACATTTTTGGATTATCAAGATTTACATCTAATAACTTGATAATATACCATAATTAATAATTACAATAACCTTAATAATGACACAAGTTTCATGAAAGTTTTCTTTACAAAGCTTTTACAGTGAAGGTTGCAGTACCACTAACTTATACACGTAAGAAGAGATAAATATAATGATAGAATATAATATGACAAAAATCCATCATCATGCTGAACCTTGATGGATTGTAACACCTCAGTGCTGTTATGCTATAAAGAAAATTGTTCTTTATCCTTCATGTGCTGCTGGAGATTTCTTGATCTCCTCAAACAGACATTTATGTTTTCATATCGTAACATATAGTATTTTCCTTCTCCATGCACATTTGGAAGTTGTGCCAGAAACTCTTCTCTGCATCAGAAGGCACAACTACCAGGAGGAGGGAGTAAGAAGAGTAAAATAAGCTTATCATTTAATCACCAAGTTTAAAGTTTCACTGCATGTAAATATATATGTACTAGAAATGTGAGAATCTATATTTTTTTAGAAATATATTTGTTAAGCTTGTGGTTTGTGTTGAGCTGTATCTCCTGTCATCCTGTAACAAAGCACTGCAGTCTGATTCTCTGCATGTGCAGATTAAATTGATCTTGATATTGTTTCTGGAATCATCAGATTCTTCCATCGTATGTTTTTACTTTAATACTTTATATTTTGACTTTGTTGCAGCTTTTGATGAATAACTGCAATAAAACAAAGCTTCCTGAGGACTGAGGCTTATTCGACTCATTTGTTGATATTCATCAGTTTTATTTGATCATAAACTAAACAAACACATTGTGATGCAGGACTTTTACTTGTGGAGACATAACAGGACTGTGAGTCAGCTCACTTCATGATGATCCAGATGTTTTGGTCCAGGTGTTTTTCCCTCAGGAGACTCGGGCTGACAACTGGCTTTGGTTCATGTGTCTTCAGTTGTTGTCAGCAGGTAACAGCTTGATCCTGTCAGGATCTTTGACCTCCTCTCCTCTTCCTCTGAGTCAACATGTCTCCTGGTGAACAGCTTCAGTTTAACCACCAGAGGGCGAGACAGGCTTTCACACACACACACACACACACACACAGACACACACACACACACACACACAACACATGACACTGTTTACTTCATACAACAGTTTGACAATCTTTATATCAAGTGTGAAGTGGAAGTCAGAACATTTCTGTATTTAACCTCTAATGAAGTTTGGATCAAACATTTTTAAGTTCAGTTACTCTAAAAACAAAAAAGTAACTTTTCAGAAAGTTTCCCCACAGTCTCGTGGTTTATCATGTGAAACTGCTCTTGAACATCAACAAACTTGTTAACTATGTGATGATATAACTAAACTCTCTAAACCATAAATATATGATGCACATAATCTGTGTGAATGTTTGCTTTAACATGTGTTTGAACCTGAGTATGGTAAACACCATGGAGGCACATTGAAGTTAACTCAACATGAAACTCAACAGGAAAGATGGTTGTATGTGGTTTGGTCACGTGTTGCTCTGGTGTTGGTTCAGTTTTGCAGTGTTGCCTCCCACTTGTGTTTGTGTCACTTCTGTCAGTTTAGACTGCTCACTTTTAACTCTATCATACAGTCTGTAAGTTTGTCATTTTACTTTTGGGGTGAATAAACCTGATTTTTGAAAATCCACCACATGACTCCACATTGAAACTGACTCAACTGATTGTGTTATTCCAGGAGTCCTTTTGACTGAAGTCACTGACTTTTATATAACTGTTCCTGAAGGAAAACATTCTCATTTTTGTAAATACATCACTTTACTTTTAATTATATTTACAGGCTGGACTTTTTAGAAGCAGTTTGACATCCGGTACTAAGAGGAACAGAGACAGATTGTAGTTAATAGACCAGAGAGGATGACATGTCCTCATCAAGCAGCAGTAAAGCGAGTTACACAAACCTCGTCCAGCGTCCTTTTTATACACAACAGCCAGATTGGGTGTTTTCCCGCTACATATTAAGCAAGTTCACGGTGTGTTTCAGCCGGTTCTCGCCTGGAAGGCTCAGTGGAAATCTGGCACTCTCAAACGCCAGAATGAATGCGTTCACAATAACGTTCATCAGGCAGAAATACAATTCGTTCAGTTCACGTTCACGCAAAATATGAATGAGTTCATGAACGATCGTTCATTGAACGCGCTCAGGGACAACACTGATAGGAACGTTACCCACGCCGTGTTTGCCTGTGTGTAGAGTTGTGATCTGTTTAAGTGGTGCAGCATGTGTGCGTGCTGCCTGTGTGAGTTGCCATGTATCGATTTGAGTCGAGTGACGTTGCTGCTGGTGCGAACAGGAGAGAGGGAAATGGAGATGGAGACTGGGGGTTTCGGACAGTGGCGATATTCCCATTACTTTCAGTTTATAGTTTGAAAGGACATAAATATTGGAGTGAAATGCATTCTATGCCCAGGCCGACACATTTCTTTCAACTGCTGCCAAGTCAATGAGCAACCTGTCCAAGCATTTGTCAGCCCAGCATGGCAATACAAAACTTGTGGCATAAGATCCCATAAAGATCCTGCTCGCCGGTCATCTGCAGGAGTCGATGAGCAGCACCACGCCTAAACAGGCAAAGCTTTCTTCAAGTGTTGGAGCACAGAAGCAGGTAACACAGACAGAAGTGAACAGGCTGGTTGCAGGGTTCATTGTAGAAGACATGCTTCCCCTGACGACTATTGAATCGCCCAGGTTTCCAAAAATAGGCTACTAGATACTAGAGGCTACAAAGTGGTGGAGCCAGATTGTGTGTTGTTGATCAGAGATGATCACACTTCCCCATCATGCAGCAGTGAGACTCCCTCCCTGCATTCATCAGACAGTGTTCCTCTTCTACAGACTGCTGGTAAGAGCTCTTTGTTAAAAGAAATATATATGTCATGATATTCTTGATTATCTGGGCACTCAAAGGTCAATTCTACGTCGTCTATTAAAGTGGACTGTATATTTTATACGTAAAAGTTAGTGTTGTACTCCAACAGTGGTGGTAGAAGTACTGTTTTGTTGTATTCATAGTAGTTTGATGTTTATCTCACTGTTCATCTTTTCAATAGTAGTAACTTCTTGTAAGAGCTGTTGGAGGGAGACTGACTCATTTCATCTCAATGCTGAAGAAATCTTTTCTTATTCACATTTTGTCCACAACTTCACATTGTTTGATACAGGCGCACAAATATGTTTTGCACCAAATATACCTACCAACAAGTGGAGCGAAAATGTGAGCATGTCAGTTTATTAATCTGTGACTTGTAAAACAGGATTTGTGCAAGTGTTGTGTTGTATTCATGGAGAGAAAACAATCTACAAGTACACAACTCAGAGAGTATGTGACCTCGAATTTACTGATACACATACACAATCACTGTACACAACCACAAATTCCTCTGTTACAGGTGCTCAAACCTTTTGCATCAATAATACCTTCATAAAGGACAAGCCTTAGTGTCGGCATAAATACTGTGAGAACATCAGAAAAATGTGTTCAAAAGATCACAATCACTGCACAGGAGGAGAGGAGGAAAATTCCTTTCATTTACTGTTCAGTCATTATTTGACTGTGGGTGTGTTCCACCAGTGCTGCATGTGAAGATGTGATCTATTTTTGTCTTTTGAGGTGACAGAAAGTCAGTCAGTTGAATGGTTGTGGTTTAGCAATAAGATGGATGGACTGTATGGAGAATGATGTAATTAGGATGGGTGTCTCCCTGGGGTGTGAGTCAGAACACAGGACCCAAAGAATGTGAAATCCAATTCTTTACTGGATGCTTGTAACACAGCACAGCATAGCACACACTGGTACAGGAGTATTAATCTGTGATTTGACGTGTGATTTGGCAGGTGTGTGGTCTGCAATTAAATAAATAACAAATAAATAATATTCATCTTAATCTCACAAATAAAGTTGCACAAAGTTCCAAATCACTTGCATTAATATAATAAGATTAACAGGCCTCATAACAGTGCAACTTTACCTCTAATACCAAATTAGGATTTCTATCTAGAAATAATAGTGCAATGGTCGCATATAATCACTCTCTGGAATATTCTAAGAATGTGGTTACACACATTAAACACTCAACAAAAGGGATGTAATCACTCTAACCAACATCATGTCCACAAACTAATACAATATAGATGTAAACTTAGGAATATTTGAAGGATACAGTTGGAGTAAATACAAAATATGCAAAGTGAAAGTAAACACATTTAGGCCTAATCTTCGTTACGTCTTTGATCAAAGTTTAAACATGTTTCAATGACGCTTTAAGATAATATTCTGACAAGTATTAACATATATTACATTACAAACAAGGAACATGCAGGATTGAAGTATATAACTCACTTTAGGGTCAATCACGCACCTGTAACGTTATCACACGATGTCTTTCTCTCACTCCGCTGCTGCTGTAACTTCGGCAGCCTGCAGGAACGTGCTAACTGGCACAAAAGGACTGGCGCAGGTTCTAACTGTCAGAGAGAGTGAAACACAGATCACAATGTCAGAACGCTGAAAAAGACGAGGGAGAGGTTATGAAACCAAAGGGAGAGACAAATCTAGAACAATATACCACTGAATGAAGACAGATGTGTTATAAGTCTAATCAGAATACGACTTTGTCCTCTTAATAATTAAAAAACAAATTGTGTCTCCAGGATGCTGCATGGAAAGAAGAGTCCCAGTGATGGAGCTCAGAACAGACAGTGTTTCACTTTTCATCGTCTCTCTGATGCAGTTTTCTGGAGGTAACTTCTGTTCATAACACTCTGGTAACATATTGCTGTGTGTGTCTGCTTCTGCTGTATCTCCAACATTTACTGAGGCTGATGTGAATGTCATCATGTGAATTTGGTCATAAAACAAAGTGTTGGACACTGAAGGTGGTGCTGGGGAAAAGTCAGATGACCAGCAAAGATACATATATAACTTCATATATGACTGTGTGTTGTCAGACACTGAGAAAATAACATTTTGTCTATATTGTGGTCAAGAAAAGAGAAGTAGAAACAGGAACTAACAGACCTTACCACCAACCACAGACATTTAAAACCACTTCTCTGCTTTTTGTGTACACTGTGTGTGATCAGGTGTGACTGAGACCACAGAGTTCATCATCTGACACACTTACCTGTTTTAAATGCAGCTCTGATAACTTGAACTATAACAACATCTACTCTGCTGCTGTCTCTTGTCTGTTCTTTAGTTTTCCTCTCAGCAGCATCAGAGCTGATTTGTTCTCATGCACCAATCGTAGCTCTGGTTGGTGAGGACGTCCTTCTTCCATGTCACCTTGAACCTGCAGTCAGTGCCAGTGATGAGAAGGTGGTGTGGACCAGACCTGATCTGATTCCAAAGTACATCCATTTTCATAAAGATGGACATCTGGTGATTCGGAATCAAAATCCATCTTATTTTTTACGCACTAGACTGTTTATTGACGAGCTGCCGCGTGGAAACGTCTCCATGAAACTCTTCAGAGTGAAAATCTCTGATGCTGGAAGATACCACTGTGTTCTTGAACCGACGGTGAAGGAAGATTTCATCCAACTCATTGTTGGTGAGTCAGACTCTCACTGAGTATTATGATGAAATATTTACAGGTACCAACTGACTTATTTCAGCTGGATCCTCTCCTCCTCTCATCAGGTGCTGTCTCCACACCCTTCATAGAGGTTGTGACTAATAACAGTGAACATGTAGTTCTCCAGTGTGAGTCTACAGGCTGGTATCCAGAACCTGAGGTGTTCTGGCTGGACGGTGAGGGAAACCTCCTCTCTGCTGGACCTACAGAGACAGTCAGAGGTCCTGATGACCTCTATACTGTCAGCAGCAGAGTGACTGTGGAGAAGAGACACAGCAACAGCTTCACCTGTAGAGTCCAACAGAACAGCACCAACCAGACCAGAGAGGCAAAGATACATGTTCCAGGTAGAGAATCAGTTCTGCATATATTCAATATATTATCAATGTTATAAACAGCTGAAGTTGAAATCCTCGTTCTTGTTTTGTTTCAGCTGATTTCTCCACAGTTCAGCCCTCTTCTCATTTGATTTGGATTGTTGTCATTGTTGTTGTTGTTTGTATCTTCATTATCATACTGACCATGAAATGTAAGTCACATCTTCATTTTCCATTCTTTACAACAACTTACTGTCAGAGCTCTTTATTGGCTGTAGTGAAGTGTAGCAGTTCATTCCAAGACATAAATAGATTATACAGCACAATGGAAAACATAAACTGTAGTCGAGGCCTGTATAGAATGTTAACTGATTTTTTTCTTTTCATTTTGTTGTTATCATTTCATTTCTGCTGATGTAGATTCATGATTTCATGTGTTTTGTTTAAAGTAAAAACTAAATTAACATGTGAACTTTAACAGGTGTCTTCTTCTGTCTGCTTACAGGCATCAAGGGAACCAGAGGGCAGAACAGGAGAAGGAACTTCAGTCAAAGCAGGAGTGAGTGAGGCAATTAAACAATATTTTCATACAGTTTAACAAGTTCACTGACATATTACTCAGAAGCAAGTGTTGTTCTTCTTTAGTTTTTTTCTGAGGATAAACTACATCAACATGGCAAATTTTAAGAGATTTCTTCTTCTGTTGGCACACACGCATCAAATGCTGAATTTAACACATTTGATAAAGTAAGGGAGAGAGTCATCATAGTCACTGGACAAAAGAAGAAACTGGAGAAGACCATGAGAGTGAAGAATAGTACCATCAATTACTAGTCGACATGCATTCAGGTTTACAAGGTACAGAAGAATTCAACAATCTCACACATCATTCTGCTGGTTTCGGTGGTGTTGTCAACCAAAATACATGTCAAATTGAATTAAATAATAAAATGTTGACCATACAGTTCCAATTACATCAATATATTTAATATATGTCTGTGTCAATTTTGGTAATATTTCAAGTGAAGTTGTGGAGTTATAGAAGTCTATTGATTTCTCATGTTTAAAAAAAATACATTGAGGACTTCTGAACTGACTGCAGGTTGCAGTGCAAGAAAGGTTTTGTCACAATTCTGAGAACTTTTCAACTCTATAGGTCGTACATGTGACTTCTTAATAATATTTTGAAGACTGAAATGTGAAAATTCAGGCAGTTTTTCTTTCATACCGACCTTATTTAAATTCATGTTTTTAATTCATGTCTTGATGATCCAGATGAAGAACAAAAAGTGTCAATCTAACAAAGATGTTTTATATCCTTCATGTGCTGCTGGAGCTTTTCTGATCTCTTTAGACTTTAAACAAACTTAGATGTTTATGTTTTTGTGCTTTTATCTCCACTGTAAAGGCAGCTACATGTGCACAGCATTTAAGTGTATGACAAATACATATATCCTATTGTATTGCATCATATTGGAACCTATGTTATGCTACGGTATTTTTCCTTGCACATTTGGAAGTTGTGCCAGAAACTCTTCTCTGCATCAGAAGGCAGAACTACCAGGAGGAGGGAGTAAGAAGAACAAAATAAACTTATCATTTCATCACCAACTTAAACATTTCACTGCATGTTCATATTTATGTACTGTGAATGTGAGAATCTTTCTGATTTTGTTTAAATATATTTGTTAAGCTTGTGGTTTGTGTTGAACTGTATCTCCTGTCATCCTGTAACAAAGCACTGCAGTCTGATTCTCTGCATGTGCAGATTAAATTGATCTTGATATTGTTTCTGGAATCATCAGATTCTTCCATCGTATGTTTTTACTTTAATACTTTATATTTTGACTTTGTTGCACCTTTTGATGAATAACTGCAATAAAACAAAGCTTCCTGAGGACTGAGGCTTATTTGACTCATTTGTTGATATTCATCAGTTTTATTTGATCATAAACTAAACAAACACATTGTGATGCAGGACTTTTACTTGTGGAGACATAACAGGACTGTGAGTCAGCTCACTTCATGATGATCCAGATGTTTTGGTCCAGGTGTTTTTCCCTCAGGACACTCGGGCTGACAACTGGCTTTGGTTCATGTGTCTTCAGTTGTTGTCAGCAGGTAACAGCTTGATCCTGTCAGGATCTTTGACCTCCTCTCCTCTTCCTCTGAGTCAACATGTCTCCTGGTGAACAGCTTCAGTTTAACCACCAGAGGGCGAGACAGGCTTTCACACACACACACACACACACACACACACACACACACACACACACACACACACACACACACACACACACACAACACATGACACTGTTTACTTTATACAACAGTCTGACAATCTTTATATCAAGTGTGAAGTGGAAGTCAGAACATTTCTGTATTTAACATCTAATGAAGTTTGAATCAAACATTTTAAAGTTCAGTTACTTCCAAAACAGAGAGAAACTTTTCAGAAAGTTTCCCCACAGTCTCGTGGTTTATCATGTGAAATGATCTCGAGCATTGACAAACTTGTTAACTATTCGATGACAGCTGTCTTAACCATAAATACGTACAGAATCTGTGTGAATGTTTGCTTTAACTTATTTTTGTATGTTTGAACCTGAATATGGTAAACAAAAATGATGGCACACTGTAAATATTCTAGTTAACTCGGAGCAAATAAAAACTCAAAGTCAAGAGAAAATGTGAAACATGTGGTTTGGTATTTACATAGATAAACAAACTGCCACGTGTTGTTCTGCTGTTGGTCTCCTCTTGTGTCGTCTCACTACTGTTAGTTTAGACTGCTCATTTGTAACGGTATTATACCTTCTGTAAGTTTTTCTTTTTCTTTTTTGGGTAGATAACACCTGATTTTTGAAACTCACTAAAACTGACAGAACTGATTTCTTATTCCAGGAGTCCTTTTGACTAAGTCTCAGACTTTTAGCTGAGATGAAAACTTCATTGTAATATTAACATTATAGAATTGTTTCCGAAGGAAAACACTTACATTTTTGTAAATACATCACTTTACTTTCAATTATATTTATAGGCTGGACTTTTTATAAGCAGCTTGACATCTGGTGCTAAGAGGAACAGAGACAGATTTTAGTTAATAGACCAGAGAGGATGACATGTCCTTATCAAGCAGCTTGTGTTCTGAAACGAGGGGGTGTTTTCACACTGAAAAATCCCTCACATCAGTTCTCAGACAGTGTTCTTCTTCTACAGGCTGCTGGTAAGAGCTCTTTGTTAAAAGAAATATATACATCATGATATTCTTGATTATCTCTGCGCTCAAATGTAAATTCATGTTTTCTATCAGGATTTCAATACAGTGAACTGTGTATAAAGTGTACATTATGAGGTAAAAGTTAGTGTTAGACTCCAACAGGGGTGGTACAAGTACTGTTTTGTAGTATTAGTAGTAGTTTGGTGTTTATCTCACTGTTCCTCTTTTTAATACTGGTAACTCCTTGTAAGAGCTGTTTATGATGCTGAAGCGCAGACTTTACTGGGAGACTTTTAACAGCTGTTGAATGGAAAAATCACTCATATCTGTTGTCACATCACACTGGAGGGAGACTAATGACAGCTGGTTGAACTGGTTGTATTTCATCACAATGCTGAACAAATACCAGCCTCAGTGTAGATATAAATACTGTGAGAACATCAGAAAAATATCTTTAAAAGTTCACATACACTGTACAGGAGGAGAAGAGGGGAAATTCCCCTCATTTACATTTAGTTATAATTTGACTCTTGGTGTTTCCACCAGTGTTGCCTGCATGCAAAGATGTGATCTGGTTTTGTCTGATGTGGTGACAGAAAGTCAGTCAGTCAGACAGAGTGAATCACAGATCAGCCTGTCAGATTGCTGAAAAAGACGAGAGAGAGGTTATAAAACCAAAGGGAGAGACAAATCTAGAAAAACAACACTTAAAGCGAAACTCTCGCCAATAAGCAACCGAGGCTTTATTTGGGACTGAATATGAGTCCAACCTTAGTGTAAAAACCTTCTTTTTCATAAACTCTGTGTACACAAGCAATGTTCTCAATGCTCGTGTTCCTGTGTAGAGACCCTGGTGATGCTACGAGCAAAGTTTCATGTTGTGTCGAGACTTCTTAGTGTTCTAAAAAGAGCGATTTTGATGCTAGCTTATGATGCCCCCAGTTCTCCCGTTCAAAATGAACGTGCCCAAAACCAAAACTACGGTAAATCTTAAAAGTGCCTCTTTCGTCGTAATTATGCTTTCACATGAGGGTTTGACTCATATTCAATCCCAAATAAAGCCTCGGTTGCTTTTTGGCGAGAGTTTCGCCTTAACACTTTCTTCATTTCATCTTCAGGAGTCCAGGATGCTCCATCAAAGGAGGAGTCCCAGAGATGGAGCTCAGTGTCGTCAGTGTTTCATCATCTTTCTGATGCAGTATTTTGGAGGTAACTTCTGTGTAGAACACTCTGGTGACATATTGCTGTGTGTCAGCTTCTGCATTAGCTCCAACATTTACTGAGTCTGATGTGAATGTCACAGTTATTTAACTAATTTGGTCATAAAACACTGAAGGTGGTGCTGGGGGAAAAGTCAGATGATCAGCAAAGACACATATATAACTTCTATAATGTTGTCAGATGAGAAAATAACATGTTTGGTTATTCTGTGTGATGATGACTGTAGGAACAAGAACTCACATGACCTTATTTACCAACCACAGACATTAAAAACAACTCCTCTGCTCTTTGTATGACTAAGAATGTGAGGTCAGGTGTGACTGAGGTCACAGAGGTCATCATCTGACACACTTACCTGTTTTAAATGCAGCTCTGATAACTTGAACTATAATAACATCTACTCTGCTGCTGTCTCTTGTCTGTTCTTTAGTTTTCCTCTCAGCAGCATCAGAGCTGATTTGTTGTCATGAACCAATCGTAGCTCTGGTTGGTGAGGACGTCCTTCTTCCATGTCACCTTGAACCTGCAGTCAGTGTCAGTGATGAGACAGTGGTGTGGACCAGACCTGGTCTGATTCCAAAGTACATCCATTATCATCAAGGTGGACGTCTGCTGGTTGAGAAACAAAACCCATCTTATTCTTTATGGACAAGACTGTTTATGGATGAACTGCCGCGTGGAAACGTCTCTATGAAAATATTCAGCGTGAAAATCTCTGATGCTGGAAGATACATTTGCAAACTTCCATCAATGGTGAAGGAGAGTCCTGTCCAACTCATTGTTGGTGAGTCAGACTCTGACTGAGTACTTTGATTAAATATTTACAGGTACCAACTGACTTATTTCAGCTGGATCCTCTTCTCCTCTCATCAGGTGCTGTCTCCACACCCTTCATAGAGGTTGTGACTAATAACAGTGAACATGTAGTTCTACAGTGTGAGTCTACAGGCTGGTATCCAGAACCTGAGGTGTTCTGGCTGGACGGTGAGGGAAACCTCCTCTCTGCTGGACCTACAGAGACAGTCAGAGGTCCTGATGACCTCTATACTGTCAGCAGCAGAGTGACTGTGGAGAAGAGACACAGCAACAGCTTCACCTGTAGAGTCCAACAGAACAGCACCAACCAGACCAGAGAGACACACATACATGTTCCAGGTAGGGAATCAGTTCTACATGTGTTCAATATATTGTCAATGTTTTAAACAGTTGAGGTTTATATTCTCATTCTGTTCTGTGTTGTATAGTTTCAGCTGATTTCTCCACAGTTCAGTTCTTTTCTCCTTGGCTTTGGATCGGTGTTGTTGTTTTTGTTGTTGTTGTTTGGATCTTCATTATCATACTGACCATGAAATGTAAGTCACATCTTCATTTTCCATTCTTTACAACAACTTACTGTCAGAGCTCTTTATTGGCTGTAGTGAAGTGTAGCAGTTCATTCCAAGACATAAATAGATTAAATAGCACAATGTTTATGATATGTTGAACAATTGTAAAATGATGTTGTGGAAATATAAACTGTAGTTGAGACTGTATAAACAGTCGTCCAACACCACAGAGTTCTGGACACCGGCTGTGTTTGAGGTTTGGTCAGGCACCATTCAGTCCAACTGTAGAGAATGTTAGAGGATTTCTATTTTTATTTTACTGTTAACAAAAAGTGAGGTTCAACTCAACCATCATTTCTGCTGATGTAGGTTCATCATTTCATGTTTTTTGTTCAAAGCAAAACTTAATTAACATATGATATAACATTTTATAGGTTTCTTCTCCTGTTGGCACACTGATATTGTGAAGAGGTGGAGGAGGAGGAGGAGGAGAGAAGAAGTGGAACTGGAACCTCAGTCAAAGCAGGGGTGAGTGAGGCAAATCAAAAATATTTTTCATACAGTTTAACTTAAAGCCAGTAAACGGACATATTTCTCAGAAGCAAGTGTTGTTCTTCTTTAGTTCTTTGGTGTCCATTTTCAGTGTCCACAAAACTACAACAACACAAATTGTGACAGATTTCTTCTTCTGTTGGCACACAGGGATCAAAATGATTCAGTCAAGAATGAGAGAGAGTCACTCAGTGGACCAAAGACCAAAGCTAAACTTATTTTCTACTGCTGGATGCTTTTTAGCTTTACTTACGGTGGCTGTGGCTCAGGAGGTAGAGCGGGTCGTCCAACAGGAAGGTTGGTGTTTCGAATCCCAATTCCTCCACTCTGTCATCATGTCATAGTGTCCTTGGGCAAGACACTGAACTCATTGCCTGTCTCAATGGGTGTGTGAATACAGTCTTGCTAAAGTATTGTTTTGTGAAATGTAGTGGAAATTCTCCTTTGTGAGGTAGAGAGTGCTAAATCTCAAGTCAAAAAGTCAGTCATGGCCAATTGTCTACCCCCATATGTGATTATATAGGGGTTGGGAGATCTCCACAATTTTATCAAATCCATGGACAACAATAGCCTGCTAAATTCAATAAGGCAATCACTTTATTTTATTTTAATTCGCAGATTTTTTTAACATCCAAGATTGTGGATGTAATCGGTACCCAATTCATGATCTTCCGGAGTAAAATAAAGCATTTCATTTTAAAGAGAATTTGCAACATTTCCTTTAAAAATTTAGGATCGTTTTCTGCCAGAAAACTAAAATGGAAACACTGTCTCAGTTTGACAATGCTCCTGCATAGGAAAACATATGCACAAACATTGTCAACTACTGAACAAGTGTATTAACACACAATGGCCGCCAATGATAAGATTCAGCTCTACTGCAATCCAAAGTGAAAATTGGAGAAGAAAACCCTATGGCATCTGCATCCAAGAATAACATTTTACCATTGATAGTGAAAGCAACCCAGAACTGTGAGTCAGGATGAATAGAAATGCTAGAATATGCATTTATTAAATCAATAACTGAAAAACCCAGTCTGATAGAATGTTTAACATTAGTGTTAAAACATCTGCTGGATGCTGACCAGCTTCATTTACGACTCTAAGGTGTTTTAATGATCTCCACCCCCCATTTGTTTTCCTGTCAGGCAAGATGGGGGAGGTACATGGTGAGATTTAGGAAGTCAACAATGGCATCTTAATTTATGGTAGGCTGAATGACAAAATACTGACTTCAACAACTTTAGGGAATTTTGCATCTTTTATCCCCAGAAATTTAACTTGCTTACAGCCTCAAGCTATTAATAGTGTTAGAAGCAATTTCCTTGTCTTTATCAGTCAATCAGTGTTTCTGTGTGTGTGTGTGTCATCAGTACTTGTGTCTAATTTTGCTCATGTCTACGTGCTTGTTCAAATGCTCTGACCTTCCTCCACTGTCTCCTCTGGTTGTGTTCTGGTGAATGAGCAGACACCTTCATGTGGTGCATGTGGTCAGGATTCTTCTGGATCTTGCCTTTCTTGCTGATTAAAACTCAGGGCTCCCATCAGCTTCCCTTTGTATCATCAGTCTTCTTCCAGTGTTGTTACATTCTCATTGATGGATGTGGATTCAGTCTTCTTCTCCTCTTGCTTTTTTGTTATTAGACTGTGATCTCTATCCAGGATTCTGTGGCAGACCAAAACTCCAGTCTTTGTCAGGTGCCTCCTCTGCAACCTCCTTCATTTCATTCAGTTTGTATGGCCTGTATACAAACACTTCTGGATCTCGATGACAGTCTGCTTTCCTGTTTGCCTCGGCATGGAGCTAGGGAAACATCATCCTTCTGTGATCTTCACTCTGCACCCAGCCGTCAGCAGAATCTGCTATTGGAGAAAAGTCTTTCTTGGAGAAGCAGGTTAATTTGTTGCTGTTTAGGAGATAGGAAGACGGCTGAAAAGTCAGGGTGTATTTGTTTCTCCCCTTCTTTCTTAAAGTCATCTTGGGGTGTTTGACCACATGTGGAGAAGGTGTCGCTGAAGGGATGTAGGTGTGGAGACAGCAGGGAGGAGGTCCATTTCATAAAATTCTAGCCCTACATTCTTTTCTCTCTTTCTTTTCTTACTCAAACCCTCTTTTCACATTTCTTTCAATCGTGCTACTGATTTTGAAAAAACAATTTATCAGTCCATCTGTTTCTTCCCTACTTTCATTTTACCTTTTCTTTCAACATACTCTACACCATCTCAAAACATTCTGTGCTCAATTTGCCTTTTATTGGAAACACCTCAAGGGTGACAAAATGCCAAAGTTGAAATCCTCAACCACATTTTCCCCATTTGTCTGCTCTTAATTCAGCAGAGCCTGTAAAAAGGTCAGATACATTTATTAATTTCCCCATTTTGTTCCTCATATTTTTAGTGACTCACTGGGACAGATTTGCTTAAACTTTCAATGGGCTTATCATTCACACAAAATTTCACAATCACACTGATCTTTCCATACAGTGTATGGTTGGATCTCATCAAATCACACACTAACTTTGAGCAACTTATTCAGCCAGGTGCTTTGTATGACACATTCGTTCCAAGCAACGCACCGTTTTATAGCATACAATCTGTATACTATAGTCACTGAATGTCACAACAAAGTTTATTCTTTATACTTATTTTGTATATTTATATCACTCATACGCCCATTTTATCATAGTGGGGCCTCGTATAATGGTATACTGCATCATATCATTATTACAGTATCTCACATAAGATCATATCATTATTATATTCTATTATATTCTTATTTTACCTGTTATCAGGTTTTGGTCGACCACTATTTAATATCTACTCATCAGTAAGTAGCATCTGAAAATCTACAGTCCCTTGAAATTTTCTTCACACCGTAGGTATATAATAATCAATTCATTCGCCTGTTGTACTCGTTAAGTGCTGACAGCCTTGCGCTGCCTTTCAGTTTTGTTTTTTGTTTTTCTCCTCTCTCTCTTTTTTCTAGTTTTCTACCCAAAACCACACAGGTATTACATGGGAAATAAAAAGGCGCTCCTCATTGAGCCCTTTACCTCAAAACTTTCCATAAACACACAGCTTTATATGGAAAGACGCCTCTGGACGCGGACGTTTTAAACTCACACAGTCAATACCTCTTTTTAGGATTTACATGGAAATTTAGGCCTCTATAACGCGGACCTGTTATAACTTGCTTTCAACCACACAGGCATTACGAAAGTCAAACCTTGGCTTTCAGAATTTGAGCAAATGATTCAAAACGCCGTACTCACTTATTTGTGGAGCGTCCGCTGGCCACGTCTGCGCCCGAATTTTCAGGTGGGATCCAATCCTCCGTTTGTCGGAGTGGAATTTTCCCTGCCGGCAGTTTTCCTTCAGTTCAGGTGCAGGCGGCAGTCAGCGAAGCGTCCATCCCATCACCTCGTCGCCAAAATGTTGTGGAAATTCTCCTTTGTGAGGTAGAGAGTGCTAAATCTCAGAAGAACTTCAGACTTCAGCGTATGAATCAGATGTCATTTACTAACACGCAGCGTGGAGTAGAAGGCGTAAACGCGTTCTCTCACAAACTCTAAATTGTTATCCCTTAAGTACAGAACAGAGAGGAGGTTACCTTCATTTACAACAGTCATAAAACATCTTCTTTACAGATAAATGACTCTTTGATATTTTGGTGTGTCCTGTCTTCCCAGGACAGTGACCCTTTGATGTAACAGATGGGACAGCAAATGTTATCTTATCTAAACTTGTGTATCTTTCCATGTGGGGATGTGCCCCCACCTGTGGCTCTTGTGACACCTCAGGCAGTGTGACAGTCTCTCTTCCCCCTCTTGTCCTTACAGTACATTGATAACAAAAGGAAACCTATGTAATTTTCTCACAGAAATTATCCCTTTTTGCATTTTCACAAATAGAAAAAAGGTTTCACAGATGAGAAACTGTGTTATAATGAATGTTTAGCCTCTGTAGATTAATCTAGTCCAGATTTTAGAAGTCTGGGTACAGTGGTTTTTGATCAGGACATGGTCTAATTAGGTCTGTAGGTCTCAAACAAAAACGGTGAGATCTCCCCTTTAGCATTTTTACAAATAAAATAAACGTTTCACAAATACAACAGCAGGTGTCAGGCAAAGTTAATGTCTATCTAAAATGTCTAAAATGTTTTTACATCAAGAAGTGTCACAAAAAACAGACAATCAGTGTACAAACAGTCGCACTGCACGTTACTTTAATTTCCTCTTAACTTTCCCCTTAAGTGCCGAATCGGAAGATGGAGAATCGGAGGCTAACTTCAGCGTCATGTTTCACACTGAGGAAATGTTTCAGTAAAAGCCGGTTCAGACCTGATGGAGGATCAGTGCTGCTGCACGAGCCACATACAGGAGTGACGTGATGATGATAATAAACTTTAAAAAAGCTGCGGATGAGTTAAAACATTTTTTATTTTTAATTAACCTCATGCCCTCTTCGGCCATTTTTGAAAATTTTTCTTTGGTGATCACTGTTAACCTGGTCTTCTACTAGACAAATTCGTGTTTGTGTGTATTTGTTTTTTAAACTGACAAACTCTTGTTTTGTTTTGTTTTGCTTTGTTTTCAGGAGTCCAGGCTGCTCCATCCTAAGATCCTGCAAGCTGGAGCCAGATGATGGACGGTCCTTTGGGACCTTCCGTGTTTCACGTCTCTTTCTCACCATGATCCTGATACAACACTCTCATGGAGGTAACTCCCACTGATTCACTAGCAAGGACCACACCGTCAACGAGATGCGTTTAACGATTTATTAGTGACAAAGGAAAACGAAGTGTCGAAGATCTTGGTTCTTTTGAGTTCTTCGAGTGCGTTGTGGGGATTCTTGTAGAGAATCCGCCGCCGCTCCCGGGCAGCGACGGACCTCCAAAAACCTCCAATTACTTGAGAAGAGATTGAGCGGATCTGAGATCTTTGAGATCTGAACGGATGTAACGGTGGTACGTTTGGGAGGACCAGCGGCCTATGAGACATATGAAGTGTTCTGGGAAGCCATTACGGGAGGCTGAAGTGGCAGCTCCGATTCTGAAGGAGTGCCCAGAGTAGTTGTCGGGCAAAATACCAGACAATGACAACACATGGCGAAAGTGATGGTGGAACCAGAATCGAGTAGCCACTTGGCCGGATTCGGAGATGAAGAGAGGATCTGTCATTGTTGTGAGATTTATGGAATTGCAAGAAATTTGAAGGGATTCAGTGGTGATTGGACCTTGAAGAAGAAGACGGGTGTAGGTGGACCAAATTGATTGGTTTTGGTTTGCTTTAAGTGGAACACCATGGTGTCGTCTGAAAAGCGAGACAAGTCAGAAATGCAAGCATGAAGGCTTGAGTCGAAGTGAATGGTTGAGGAGGTGAATTCGGAGCATCTGAGGAAACCAAAAGGCAAGCAAGAACGTGGCTTCCAAGGTTTGGGCGACTTGAGGAGTGCCGTACCCGGAACGGATTGTGTGGAGGCAGATTAACAGCAAGTCGGCATTAAGAGGAAGACGGCGAGGGCTTAACGAACTGTTAACGAACAGCTGGTTATTGTCTTGGAAAGAAGCTGATACCACTATGGTAAGCTTGGTGATGCATGATTTGTCATGAGGAATGGGCATAAGTACTGAAAGAAGTCGTGGTGATGAGATCGAATGACGGAAAGGTTGTGTTGTATTGGTCGTGAAAGTAATGGAAGCTTTCCAAGCTGTCCAGTAGGAAGAGAGGGTCGATGGTGGTAGGCTGTTGATGGTGGAGCTCTGGGAGTCGCTCAGGGGTATAAGCGCAGGATTTACGAATTGAATGTCGACACCCGACTGGCGTAGGGAAGGTATCTGCGTGAGGTGCCAGCTTCTGAACATCTAGCATTCATTAGCGAGCTTCGGGGGCGATTCTGCCGCAAGCCATCTTCCATTGTTGAAACCCCCCAAAACCGGCCTAAGGAGCAGCATCGATGTACAGATGGATGTCATGCGGGTGAGTCGGTTGGTCATCGTAAAAGAAAGTGATTCCGTTCCAATTGGTGAGAGGGTTGAGTCACGGACGGATTTCAGCAAGGCTCGAGCTATCCAGGGAGATGGAGGTCAAGAGTGATGGGACAGAAGGGACAGAAGTTGACGTTTGGTGCGGCGTGGGGCGCAGAAGAAGGTTCAGTTGAGCTTTTCGACCGGGAATGAAGTCTAAAACTTGTTAGTGTCGAGAATGATTCCGAGAAACTCGAGGGATGTGGAGGGGCCCTCTGTTTTCTCTGCGGCGATGGGACCCCAAGGTTGGAGAAGACTGAAGTCAGGGTAACCAGGCCTGAAGCGGGTGGCGATGAGGTGGGGGGAAATTGTTAGAATGGATCCAGCTGAGGGCTTCAGGTGGGGTGTCGAAGAGTTTAGGCTGCTTTGCGACCAAAGGTGAGCCTAACGGCGAAGTAATATATACCACGCCAGTGGATGCTGAAGAAACGGCAGAAGTCGGTGTGAATAGGGAGGACTTTAAGAGCACTGGTCTGTTCCTGGACCTTCCTTAACTTCCTTAGCGAGCGTGCAGTCAACTGAATCTGGCTCGGTTATGGTCGACTGAAGATTTTTGATTTCAAAAGAGATAGATGATTGTGTGGAAGTCCGGGTGAAGACCTTCTTCAAGTCCTTTATGAGAAACTAGCTTTGGCGAGGTAGGTTGTACGGGCATTCGGGGTGGGCGTGGCCCCCGCCGCAGAAGGAGTTAACGTGGAGGAAGCGGCACTGGGACACGGTGCATCCGGTACTGTTGAAGCCGTTGCAAATCGAACGACCTCCTTGGTGCATGACGGGCCTGCCTTTCTTATATACGCCGTTGATTACGGGAAGATGACAGAAGGGGTAGATGACATCTGTTCTGGAGGTATGGGTGCTGGTGGAGCTGCCGACAACAGGCGAGAGAATGCTGAAGCTCTCGTTTGGTTTTTTGTGCGGCCCAGTGTGGGTAGCTGTGTATAAAGTGAAATTAGTGGTTGCCTGCTGAGGGGGAAGAACGGGTGCCGGCATCCCGGTGCTGACGACCCCAGCCGACATGAGCTGCTGGGACTGCTGGAGCTGGGAGATGGAAGCTCCCTGCATCCCGGCATAGGGTGCTGGCACCCGGTGCCAGGAGCCCCGGTTGAAGCGAGGTGCTGTGGTTGCTGGAATTAGGCGGCAGAGGGCACTGGCATCTTGGTGCCAGGAGACTTGGTTGAAGCGAGGTGCTGTTGTTGATGGAAACAGAGGGCGCTGGCATCCCGGTGCCAGGAGCCCTGGTTGAAGCAATCTGCTGTGGTTGCTGGAAATAGGCGGCAGAGGGCGCTGGCATCTCGGTGCCAGGAGCCCCGGTTGAAGCGAGCAGCTGTGGTTGCTTGAAACGGGAAGCAGGGGGTGCTGGCATCTCCGTGCCAGGAGCCCCAGTTGAAGCGACCTGCTGTGGTTGCTTGAAACGGGAAGCAGGGGGCGCTGGCATCTCGGTGCCAGGAACCCCGGTTGAAGCGAGCTGCTGTGGTTGCTGGAAACGGGAAGCAGGGGGCGCTGGCATCTCGGTGCCAGGAGCTCCGGTTGAAGCGAGTTGCTGTGGTTGCTGGAAACAGAAAGCAGAGGGCTCTGGCATCGGAGCTCCGGTTGAAGCGAGCTGCTGTGGTTGCTGGAAACAGGAAGCAGAGGGCGCTGGCATCTCGGTGCCAGGAGCCCTGGTTGAAGCAAGCTGCTTGTGGTTGCTCGAAACAGGAAGCAGAGGGCGCTGGCATCTCGGTGCCAGGATCAGAATCAGAATCAGAATCCTTTAATGTCCCGCGGACGGGGAAATTTGTTTGTCGCAGCAGAATATTACAAGAACAGCGCAATAGCAAAATAGACAATAGAATAGACACTATAATTAGAAAGGGGAAGAAAATAGAATCGAATCGACGTATATACATATTTACATGATGTAGTGCAAGAATTGACAGTAATTTTATATACAGACCGGAGCCCCGGTTGAAGCGAGCTGCTGTGGTTGCTGGAAACAGGAAGCAGAGGGCACTGGCGTCTCAGTGCCAGGAGCCCCGGTTGAAGCGAGCTGCTGTGGTTGCTGGACACAGGAAGCAGAGGGCGCTGGCATCTCGGTGCCAGGAGCCCCGGTTGAAGCGAGCTGTTGTGGTTGCTGTAAACAGGAAGCAGGGGGCTCTGGCATCTCGTGCCAGGAGCCCCGGTTGAAGCAAGCTGTTGTGGTTGCTGGAAACAGGAAACAGGAAACAGGGGGCTCTGGCATCTCGTGCCAGGAGCCCCGGTTGAAGCGAGCTGCTGTGGTTGCTGGAAACAGGAAGCAGGGGGCTCTGGCATCTCGTGCCAGGAGCCCCGGTTGAAGCGAGCTGCTGTGGTTGCTGGAAACAGGAAGCAGGGGGCTCTGGCATCTCGTGCCAGGAGCCCCAGTTGAAGCGAGCTGCTGTGGTTGCTGGAAACAGGAAGCAGGGGGCTCTGGCATCTTGGTGCCAGGAGCCCCGGTTGAAGCGAGCTGCTGTGGTTGTTGGAAAAAGCAGCGGGGGGCGCTGGCATCCCGGTGCCAGGAGCCCCCGCAAAGGTTAGCTGCGGTGATGGCTGGAACTGGATGGCGGTGGGCACTGTGGCGTTTGCCCTTGAGGTTGTAGGGTTGCTGTAGCTGATGATGATAATCCTGATAGGAGTTGGAGGGTCCTGGAATGCATCTGGGCGCTCCCTCTGGAGTGTAGTGATGCGAGAAGTGGTGGCGGAAACTCTGGAGTTGTTTGATCTGGCAGAGGATCTCTGTCTCTGCTTTTGCTGCTGCTCTTTGTTTTCTTTGGGCTGTGTTATTTGATTGTACTCTCCCTTTAACAAGAGCGTAGACGTCACTGCCTGTAGGGCTGTGCGTGATGACGTCACCTGGAAGCGATCTGGTGTTAACGGAACAAGCAGCCATGAGTTTTTTTTTTTTTTTTAAAAGATTGGCTGTTGTGGTGGCTAGAACTGGATGGCAGTGGGCACCATGTTGTAGGTTGCTGGTGTCGATGATGAAAATCCTGATGGGGATTGGAAGGTCCTGAAATCCATCTGGGCACTCCCTTTGGAGTGGAGTGATGACGAGAGGTGGTAGCAGAAACTCTAGAGTCATTTGATCTGGCTGAGGATCTCGGTCTCCACTTTTGCTGCTGCACTTTCTGTTGTCTATGAGCTTTCTGCTGTCTTTGGGCTGTAGTATTTAATTGTACTGTCCCTTTTAACAGAAGCGTCGACATCGCGGTGTGTTGCGTGCGCGTGATGACGTCACCCGGAAGAGAACTGGTGTTGACGGAAGAAGCACACATGCGTGTGGAGAAAGTTTGGCTTTGTAGTCCATTCGGTGAAACAGAATTCATTTGTCGTTTAAAGTTTTCTGGGGAGTGGCTACTGTCCAATCGGTGACTGTAGAAGATGAAAGCCGGTCGGGGGAACTCACCGGAGCGTGGAGACGTTGCAACCGGCGAGTTGTTCCGCCGGTGTTAGCGGAACGATGGTGGGAAGCTTCGCTCCTTGGAGGTGAAGGAGACGGCGAACTGTGGCGAACTGCAGCGACGGTGACCTTCTGTTCCGGAATTTCCTCGTCCTCTCTTTGCTGCGGAAGAGGCTGGGAGACACGGGAGAGTCGTCGGACGAACTATGATAATCTTGGATGTTGAGGAGAGATGAACCAGGCGGGATGCGAACCATGGATGAGACGAAGTTGGTGCTCTTCGGACTCGCTCGCGTCCTAGGCGGCTGTTGGGCCACTGGAATCAGGGTCTCGGGTACAGAGGTGACGGGAAAGTTGTCGGCTTCAGATGAATGGTGATCCTGATCTCGTCTGAAAGATCGTCCCACGGGGATAGTGATACGAAGTCCATGATGAGGTGAGTAGAGCCTGATGTTGCTCGTACAAAAGTTTGGATGTGCTCGGGCGAGGCGATGTCGCGTGATCTAATTTCTGGGTGCGAGAGCGCAGAATACAAGAGCGAAGCAGAGGAGAGGGTCAGGTGGTTATTTATAGAAATGCGGAAGTTGGCGCTGTTGAGGTGTGGTCCTGCTCCTGAAACTTCGCCAATTAAGCTTCAATTGATGTTCAGCTTCTGATCTGAAACTAACTCCTTTCTGTAAACTTTCCTTTTTATTACTGTAACAACAACGACTCAGTCAGAAGAGGCAATGACATTCAGTGACTATTCATTTTATTGTTTCTCGAATAATTAGTTTTTTTTCTTTCTCCCAAATGATCGCATTTTTCACTGCCTGAACATACCACAAAACTGACCAAACTTGGAATACAAGTCACACCTGGCGAAAATTTTATAATCTATTGTCATCCTCAATTTCCACCACTGAGCGGCGCTATAATCAAGGAAAGTGCGTTTTGGCTGATAACTCCCATATACTTTGTCGCACATTAAAATCCTTATATCCATGCGTTCAGTGAATCTTGTTGTATAGGCCACGCCCATTTCCACCTATTTTTTTCACAAATTTGCAAAATGTCACAAACCTACTTTTTCGAACTCCTCCAAGGCAATTTCTCCGATTTGCAAGAAATTTTGCATGTAGCATCTGTGGAGCCCACACCATAACACTTATGAAATTATAATTCTTTGGGGTGCTATAGACTGGCCCCTGTAACTCACACATCATAAACGACCAGCAGATGGCGCCATTGTGTAGACAAAATGGTTTTTGTCCAATAACTCCCGCATAATATGTCGCCCATTGTCAGTGTTGCCAGTTACCTTGAAAAAGTAATCTGATTACTGATTACTCCTTTAAAAAGTTACTGAGTTACTTTACTGATTACTTGTTCTTAAAAGTAACTAAGTTAGATAACAAGTTACTTTTATTCAGCAGCCCCCCTCCCCCAACATGAACATTCAGCATGGCCTTCAGATTTCTATCCAGCCGAGAACAACTCACGAGAATAACTCTGTACACACGCAACCATAAAATCCACCACCGAGTGATTCAATATACGTGTAATACATATGCCACAGCAGTAGGTGGCGATGTAAGGTAAAACAGGAAGGCTGTTTAAACCAATCAAAATAGTTTAAAACTGGAAAGGGGAAGTGTGGCAAATACCAAAACACAAACAACAATGGCGACTCGCAAGGGTGCATCACCTTCGTTGCTCATCAAGGCACCGTTGTGTTGCATCATGTTGAGCAGCTGGACATGACAGCCGAACACAGCTGACAGCAAGACAATAAACAACAACTTTGTCACGTCCATATTAGCCAAGGTATTAAGCGAAGCTAGTTAACCTCTAACCACCTTCTAACTGTCGTAACTCTGTATTTACATTGCTGCGCGTGCAATATTTACAGAGGCACGCGCTCAGCTTTGATGTAAGCAATGGAAATATTCACGTTTGTCATATCCACACGCAACCGCTGAAACCTGGATCGGACGAAACCTCACCCTGGACTCCGGTTTCAAACGACCACGGTTTCAGTGTTCCTAAAGCACGGTTGTATGTGGACAGAACAGTAAAACCGGGAACATAACTTCACGGTTGCAAATTTAACCAGGCTGGTGTGGACAGCTCCTCCATCTCTGCACACTCCTCCAGGTAGGAATAAAATTATGTTCTGTGAGGCAGCACGGCATTGACAGCAGCAGGGATCTTGTTTATTATGGCACGAAACGAGGGCAAATCAACCTATTTAAGTGCAGCATTTCCTCTACAACATACCGCCCAACCAACTTCTTCTAACCCTTTGTCGTCAGCACAGAGTACAACAAACCTGAATATTCTCATCTTTAGCTGACACGTACTCAAAATAATGACTGTATTTCCAGCTAGAAACTTGCATCTCTGTCCTCCCTCCATTGTTGTTTGTGAGTTTGTGTGGCTGCGTGGTGTTACACATGAATTGTCCTCGTGCAGAAAACAAAAGTTATCAAAAGAATTTTAATAGTCCAAAACACGCCCGTTTTGGACTATTAAAATTCTTTTGATGACGTTTGTGCAGGAATGCAGCAATGAGCAGGAATTTGTTGTTTTATATCATAAAACAACAAATTCCTGCTCATTGTGTTCAAAACAGACAGTCTTGCATATCTTGACCAAATGCAGTCCCATTACCACAACACTTTTGTTAATTATGTTCCATTGCCCGATGAGGCTTTGTGCAAAATTTGGTGCGAATTGGCCAACAGGTGGTGCTTTTATGTTTACATGAGGAAAGAACAGCTGGAATTCCTCAATTTTGAGTGGACAAGCTTTCTCCACCAAAGGGCAGTGCTGCCTTGCTAATGGATAAAAACCTCTGTTTAATAGTCTGTATGGTAACACAGTGGTAGTCCTCTAATTATTTGTTCTTTATGTAGATTGCAGGGAGTTCTTCTGACTTCAGCGTACGTTATTTAATACCAGCAGGAGCAGGCCGAACAATGATAAAGGAATGGCTTCCTCAACGGAAGGTGTTGCATGAACAAGCCCTGATAGCAGCATGCCCCGATGTGCGTGGACTGCGAGGGCCCGTTCGGTGCTGCTTGCAGCTTTAATTAACAATTTAACTTCACTATAAAATGAATGATAATTACAAACAGTAGTAAACTGGTGGTGACAGTCCTGAAGTCTGCGACTCTTTACAATAAGACATAATGTCTCATCTTTAATGGTTTTTCCCGGCTTTTAATGCAGCTTTAAAACACTGTTTCTTATCTTCACTATTTCGATTGTCTTTTTGATCACATGAGTTTTCACTGTGCTGCTGTCTCTCTTGTTTGTTCTCTTGTTTTCCTCTCAGTGTCATCAGAGTTGACTTCTTCACACCAACCAATCGTAGCCCTGGCTGGTGATGATGTCATTCTACCATGTCAGCTTCAACCTGCAGTCAGTATCAGTTCTGAGACGCTGCTGTGGACCAAACCTGGTTTGTTCCCAAAGTACATCCATGTCCACAGAGCTGGACGACCAATGGTAATGGGTCAGAACCCGTCTTATTATAACCGTACAGCTCTGTTTGTGGATCAGCTGATGAACGGAAACGTCTCCCTGAAACTCTTCAGAGTGAAACTCTCTGATGCAGGACGATACACCTGCATCATTGATTCAAAGAAGATGGAAGCTTCCGTCCAACTCACTGTGGGTAAGTCAGACTCATGAAACACAAAGAAAACAGAAGATGAACTCCAGAATGTAAAGTCAGAGAGTTCCTGCTCGCTCCACCTCCTAACAAATCTGAAGAGAAGCACATGTGACTCGACATGTTTGTGGAGGTTTAGAGATGTTTCTGTCAGCTTCTTCTCTGAACAGTTATTCTTAAATAGACTACCAATTAAATTAGCGACGTAGGCGTATGTTATTTTCCCTCTCTCTGATCATCAGGTGCTGCCTCCTCACCTGTTGTTAACATAACATGGACTGACAGAATCAGAGGAGGAGTGGTTCTACAGTGTAAGTCTTCAGGCTGGTATCCAGAACCTGAGATGTTCTGGCTGGACGGTGAGGGAAACCTCCTCTCTGCTGGACCTACAGAGACAGTCAGAGGTCCTGATGACCTCTATACTGTCAGCAGCAGAGTGACTGTGGAGAAGAGACACAGCAACAGCTTCACCTGTAGAGTCCAACAGAACCACATCAACCAGACCAGAGAGACACACATACATGTTCCAGGTAGTGAATCAGTTCTACAGTCATTAAATATGCTGTCGCTGTTCACACAAGATGAGATCTAAAATGTTGTGCTGTTCTGTTTTAATGTTTCAGATGATTCCTGCGTGGACCTATTGCCAATCGCTAATGCTGTTGGTGTTGGTTTTGGTGTTGCTGCTGCTGTTTGTTTTGCTGTTGGTTTTGCTGTTGGTTTTGCTGTGGGTTTTTATGCTGTTGTTGCTGTTGGTGTTGGTGCTGTTGGTGTTGCGGCTGCAGTCTTGTTAGTACCAGACTATATCAGATGGTGATATCCCGTAAGTCACATTTATTTTCTTATTTTATGTCAGGTTACAGCTTTTTATTGGCTGTACTGATTTATAGGGATTAATTCCAGTGCACCAATAGATTATATATTGTAATACATTGTTCAGTGTTTAATATTAAAGCAGTCTTGTTCACTAGATTTATCAAAAGGTCTGTGGGAGAGACCACAATGTGGTTCTGACAGTGTAGAGCTAATGTAGCTTTATTTGCAGGTGCACTGTTTATCCAGGTCACTTTGATATTTCTGTGCAGTTCTCTTACTATAACACATAGTTCTAGTTACGTAAAAGACACATGAACTGACACTTCCCTGTTTATATGACCACACAGGCATCAGGAGGCGCCAGTAGGATGATGAGAAAAAGGCAGTGGTGCTGTTGAAAATAAATCAGAAGGTCAGGAAGCATGATGTCAGTGAGAATTCATGTGAAGACGATCCCATGTTGAACCTGAAGAAGAAGCAACTGGAGGATCAGGGAGACCAACTGGATAGAGTGACCGTCCTGTAAGGATGTTGGTGCAGTGCATGATGTTAAAGTACTGCATCATGTAGGTCAAAGCACAGACTGATAAAGTACTGCATCGAGCACCTTAAAGATAAATGATGTTAAAGTACTGCATCATGTACTTAAATGCACACAATGTTAAAGTATTTTACACAAGTATTTTATTATTATTTTATTTAACATTTTATTTCTACATTAAGTTTGTCATGTGTAGGTTAGTGTTGTGCTTGTCTCTGAGCCAGTCCAGGGTCTTTCCTCTGCTTGTGGGTGCAACTTATGTTTTATAAAGCTGAAAACACTACGGTTGTATTCAGACCAGGCTGCTGCAATTTACTCATCTAAAAAAATATAGAGATGAAACAAATTTGTGCCAGTGAAAAGACTGCAGACGAGAAATGCTGTGAGGTCTCTGAACTGTTTTGTTTTCATGAGTTAAAATATCAGATCATTGTTTCCCTGATGTCACGATAAAAGTCACTTTAAAAGCTCAATGGAGAACGTTACTGAGAAACATAATGCAGACGATCAGTCAACTCACTGATTTGTAAAAAACTGGAAATGTTTTAAAGATGGAAAATTCAGTTTATCCAACATGATACTAATGTTTAGCTAACAGCTTACCTGCTCTTACTGTACTTCATCACTGTAGCTTGTGTCATCTGCATCACATTGTGATTAGTAAGAACTTTTTTCATTAAAAAAATAAATGATCTTAACCTGTTTCATGACTTCCTGTAAACATTCCTGTAACCCGGGTGGGAAAACCCTTATTTATTTATAATATTTTCCCTTATAAAGCAAGAGGTCATGTGATTGCACTGTACGTCATCACGTCACGTCATTAGAGCGCGACCAGTCGCGGTAACATGACCCGGCTGTGGCTTGCTGCCAGCAGTAGCGAGAGGAGCAGGCAGGGGAAATGTTTGCTGCAGGTACGTCGTATCATCGTTCATTTAATTCAACATCAGCCATTCCAGATCTAAATGCAATAACTGTTGAAACATAGGAGCCGACTACCAGAGCTGCTGAACCCCAGAATTGGAGCCGTATGCCGATTTAATCACGGACTTTGGTGAGTCGCGCTAACGCTATTCATTTGAATGGCGTTGGCTTAGCCTAGCCGCTACCTGTTGATTGTCGGTGCGGTTAAGTGTCTTGTATGCCTAGTTCTCTGAATGTGTCCTGCCACATGAAGTGTTAGAAGTGTGACGTGATTTTATGATTGTGTGTATTATCTTTGTGGCAAGAATTGAATGTACTGAAGCTCTTTAAGCTAGTCACTTACATGCAGTCCAGGTAGTTGCTGGTACTGCTATGCATTTTGGTCTGGATGCTTGTCTTGGTGATACTGACGTACTGTGATGAATATTTTGATATAACAAATATTATGTTAATGATTTATATCGATTTATATATATCATGCTGTGATTATATTGTACAATATTGGAATTATTGAATTTGAGATGCTGCTGTTTATTTAATGCAGCCTGTGTTAATTGGTTGTAGTATTTCTTGAATGTTGTGTGCACACTAGATATTTAATTGGACCTGTTTTCCATACAGGCCAGGTTGATGGCGAGCTGAGAATTAGCCTGGGCACCAAGCCTGAAGACTGTGTCTCGAGAAAAGCCAACAGAACCCCCACTGCTCTGGTCAGGCTGGTAGGAGGCTCCTTTAGGCAGCCGCTCCCTTTTCCTAATTGTTTGGCCCCTCGCAACTCACTAACTCACTACACACAGCACACACACTCACCTTCCAACCCTTGGACTTTTCCCCTTCCCCATTGGGCTCTAATCCGTTGGGCCGTTGCATTGCGGTAGAGTTTGAACTCTGTTCTTTGGCATTTGGGCCTGGTTAGTACTTGGATGGGAGACTGCCTGGGAATACCAGGTGCTCATGAATTATATGTGCGCTGTGAGTCCTCCGATGTTTACTGACGAAATTAATTGTACATACTGATGTTTTTTTCGAATGGTCATTTGTATTTGCATTCCATATTTCTATTGTTATTCTATTTAATGTTATTGGTATTCCACTATTATAATATATGGTGTCACTAAAATCTTACTGTGTTCCGTGTCTCACTCTCCGCTCCTAGAGCTGAATCTAGTTTTCTGATCCTAGCCCAGATAATAATGTTGTGGCTATCTGTTAGTACATAAACTGTGCATTAATAGGGTAGCATACATGCTACATTCCCCTCGCTCAGTTAAACCTGTTCCTCTTTTCATTCATGAACACAGTAACACATTCTGGCAGCCATGTTGCTTTGAAACATATTTAATTCAATGTTCAGTAACAAATCCACAACAGGAGACAGTCTGTAGGCACAGCAGTTCAGGTTTCTGACTCAAACATAAAGGTCTCTCTCTGTTGGGAACCTGTCACACACCTGTCAGTGGTTAAAACTACTTTTAATGGACGTACGTTGATGTTCTGAAGTTTCCCCCCGAGGATCATGGCCGTTGGCTGAGGCAATCTACTGGACCAATTCCAAATCTGTTGTAACGATCAGTCATTTATTACACAACAATATTTGTAAGTGCACATGAAAATATCAGAGTTCCCGTTTAATAAAATGTTAAAGTGGAAATTTGTCCTCCAACATCACAATATTAAAACTCATACTGTTTGTACTGTTTGTGGTTGAAGTCTCATATTCCATATCTTAATGAGTTAATCATCAATATTGGAAGCTCAATTTAAATATAAGTCCAGTATTTATTTAAAAACAAAAAACACATTTAACAAAACCTTAAAGATTATATAATCATTCGATTGTTGCAATTTCGATCAGCTCTGGAATCAGAATCCCAGCTCCTCTGGTGCTGCAGGTCTGAGGAGGTTGTTTACTCATTTACTGAACAGCTGCGCATGATTAAATAGATACGTCACACAGTACAGCTGTTAGCCCCGCCCCCTTTATATTATTCCTCCATGTTGGCCCCGCCCCCTCCATTCTATCCGTTGGGACGAACTGCTAACGTCAAGACACTCGGTACGTTCACAGTTAGAGCTGTTAAAGTAGTTTCTCTGGTTTTATCTTGTTGTCGTCACACAGGTGTTGTGTTCAGGTGTTCAGTTCTCTGTTACTTTGTTTTTATTTAGTTCTCTATTTCTCTATTTAGTTAGAGGGACTAAGTAAATTAGCTTCCTGGTTCACGTCAGTTCTCCACCGCAACAGTCTGACTGCAGGTAGGAGCTGCTGTTAAAGTCACTGGAGCGGTAAATGTTCACCTGTCAGACTTTAATCCTCTCAAACTGTTCAAACTGTGTGCAGACATTTAAACTTACAACATGTCGGGCACCAGACAGTTGTTGTGTAACATTGTATCATGTACATTTTTCTCAACTTTTAAAAAATGATTATTTGGTGATCACTGTTAACCTGATTTCCACTATGCAAAGATGTGTTTTTGTGTACTTATTTTTTTAAACAATTGACAAACTCTTGTTTTGTTTTGTTTTGCTTTGTTTCCAGGAGTCCAGGCTGCTCCATCCTAAGATCCTGCAAGCTGGAGCCAGATGATGGATGGTCCTTTGGGACCATCTGTGTTTCACTTCTCTTTCTCATCATGATCCTGATACAACACTCTCATGGAGGTAACTCTCTCTGATTGATGTTCAGCTTCAGACCTGAAACTAAATCCTTTCTGTAAACTTTCCTTTTCATCACTGTAACAACAACGACTCAGTCAGAAGAGGTAATAAAATTCAGTGACATTTAATATTCACATCAGAACTAATGCATTTTATTAACAACATAACTTCAATTTAAAACAAACTGATCATTACAAACAGTAGTAAACAGTGGTGACAGTCCTGTTCTCTCCCTGGACATGATGTCTCATATTTAATGGTCTCTCCCGGCTTCTAATGCAGCTTCATTACATTGTGTCTTACCTTCACTATTTAGATTGTCATTTTGATGACATAAGTTTTCACTGTGCTGCTGTCTCTCTTGTTTGTTCTTTTGTTTTCCTCTCAGCGGCGTCAGAGTTGATTTCTTCACACCAACCAATCGTAGCCCTGGCTGGTGATGATGTCATTCTACCATGTCAGCTTCAACCTGCAGTCAGTATCAGTTCTGAGATGTTGCTGTGGACCAAACCTGGTTTGGATCAGAAGTACATCCATGTCCACAGAGCTGGACGACCAATGTTAATGGATCAGAACCCGTCTTATTATAACCGTACAGCTCTGTTTGTGGATCAGCTGATGAACGGAAACGTCTCCCTGAAACTCTTCAGAGTGAAACTCTCTGATGCAGGACGATACACCTCCATCATTGATTCAAAGAAGATGGAAGCTTCCGTCCAACTCACTGTGGGTAAGTCAGACTCATGAAACACAAAGAAAACAGAAGATGAACTCCAGAATGTAAAGTCAGAGAGTTCCTGCTCGCTCCACCTCCTAACAACTCTGAAGCAGAGCACATGTGACTCAACTTCTTCTCTGAACAGTTATTCTTAAATAGACTACGATTCAAATTAGTGACGTATGTTATTTTCCCTCCCTCTGATCATCAGGTGCTGTCTCCTCACCCTTCATAGAGGTTGTGACTAATAACAGTGAACATGTAGTTCTACAGTGTAAGTCTTCAGGCTGGTATCCAGAACCTGAGGTGTTCTGGCTGGACGGTGAGGGAAACCTCCTCTCTGCTGGACCTACAGAGACAGTCAGAGGTCCTGATGACCTCTATACTGTCAGCAGCAGAGTGACTGTGGAGAAGAGACACAGCAACAGCTTCACCTGTAGAGTCCAACAGAACCACATCAACCAGACCAGAGAGACACTCATACATGTTCCAGGTAGGGAATCAGTTCTGCATGAATTACATATATATCAATGTTTCAAACAGCTGAGGTTTAAATTCTCATTCTGTTCTGTGTTGTATAGTTTCAGCTGATTTCTCCACAGTTCAGTTCTTTTCTCCTTGGCTTTGGATCGGTGTTGTTGTTATTGTTGTTGTTGTTTGGATCTTCATTATCATACTGACCATGAAATGTAAGTCACATCTTCATTTTCCATTCTTTACAACAACTTACTGTCAGAGCTCTTTAGTGGCTGTGGTGAAGTGTAGCAGTTCATTCCAAGACATAAATAGATGAAATAGCACAATGTTTATGATATGTTGAACAATTGTGAAATGATGTTGTGGAAATATAAACTGTATTTGAGGCGTTATAAGCAGTCGTCCAACAGCACAGAGTTCTGGACACCGGCTGTGTTTGAGGTTTGGTCGGGCACCATTCAGTACAACTGTAGAGAACGTTAGAGGATTTTCTATTTTCATTTTTTTATTTGAAGCAAAAACTGAATTAACATATGATATAACATTTTATAGGTTTCCTCTCCTGTTGACACACTGATATTGTGAAGAGGTGGAGGAGGAGGAGGAGAGAAGAAGTGGAACTAAAACCTCAGTCAAAGAAGGAGTTGGTGAGGCAAATCAAAAATATTTAACCAACCAACATATTTCTCAGAGGCAAGTGTTGTGCTTCTTTAGTTCTTTGGTGTCCATTTTCAGTGTCCATAAAACTACAACAACACAAATTGTGACAGATTTCTTCTTCTGTTGGCACACAGGGATCAAAATGATTCAGTCAAGAATGAGAGAGAGTCACTCAGTGGACCAAAGAAGCAACTGAAGGAGCAGGAAGAGAGCGAGAATGGCTGTGAGAGTGAAGAACAGGAACAACAATTATGAGTAGACCTGTGAGCAGGAAGAAAAGGACCCCAGTCCCCCGACATGTCACACTCAGAAAATTCAATTTAGGTTTTTCTTTGTTTGTTATTTGTTGTAATCATTGTTAATGTTGCCAAGACATGCAGCACTTCCTGTTTTGACTGCTAGCTTCATGAAACTGTCTCTGCATAATATTAGGGCTTTCAAAGTTAACGCGTTGATAACTCGTTAACGCAACATCCTCTTAACTCTGCTAACTTTTTTAACGCGCGTTTAACGCTTGGTATTAAAGAAACACGCATTGTTTGATTTACGGCCGTCGGTGGCACCTGTAGTCTTGATCCAGAGGGCGGCAGAAGAAGAAGAAGCAGGGTTGGCGTTCAGGAAAAACACGGTGGACTGAAAAGCAAAAGTGAAAGTAAATGGAGAAAGGACTTATGAACGGCAAATTCACTTTCAAAACACTGCCAGATGGTTCGGTCGATAGGACAAAAGTTATCTGCACGTACTGTTGACATGAAATGAGTTACCATTGAAGTACGTCGAGTCTCAGATATCATTTGCAAGCCAAACACACGGCAGATGTAGAGAGCCCACCGCCCCCCTCGCCAAAAGCAGACATCACCATGTTTTGATCCCATTTAGGGTGAGGGGATATTTTTTGAGTCTTTTATTTTCCTGCATGATTTGAAGTGTTGAATAACCATTTTCATAAAGCAAGCGTATTTGCCCTTTCTTATGTTGTTGAAAGTATTCAGAACGTGAAAATAATACATTAAGGTACATTGAGAACAGAAAGAAATGTGCCAAAAAAAAATTGCAATTAATTTGCGATTAATTGCGGTTGAAAAAATTCATTGTTTGACAGCCCTACATAATATATACATTTTTGGATTATCAAGATTTATGTTTAATGACTTGATAATACCATGATCAATAACATCAATGATGACACAAGTTTCATGAAAGTTTTCGTATAATGACAATGTTAGAATATAATACAAAATATAATTTAATAAAAATCCGTCATCATGCTGCACCTTGGTGGATTGTTACACTTCAGTGCTGTTATGCTAAACGGTTTAATATAAACTGTGAAGAGGGAAGGAGAGAAAACACTTCAGTCTGACAAAGATGTTCTTTATCCTTCAAGTGCTGCTGGAGATTTCTTCATCTCCTCAAACAGACATTTATGTTTTCATATCGTAACATATAGTATTTTCCTTCTCCATGCACATTTGGAAGTTGTGCCAGAAACTCTTCTCTGCATCAGAAGGCACAACTACCAGGAGGAGGGAGTAAGAAGAACAAAATAAACTTATCATTTCATCACCAACTTAAACATTTGTAAATGTATGTAAATATATTATTTTGTAAATGTGAGAATCTTTATTATTTTGTATAAATATATTTGTTAAGCTTGTGGTTTGTGTTGAGCTGTATCTCCTGTCATCCTGTAACAAAGCACTGCAGTCTGATTCTCTGCATGTGCAGATTAAATTGATCTTGATATTGTTTCTGGAATCATCAGATTCTTCCATCGTATGTTTTTACTTTAATACTTTATAGTTTGACTTTGTTGCAGCTTTTGATGAATAACTGCAATAAAACAAAGCTTCCTGAGGACTGAGGCTTATTCGACTCATTTGTTGATATTCATCAGTTTTATTTGATCATAAACTGAACAAACACATTGTGATGCAGGACTTTTACTTGTGGAGACATAACAGGACTGTGAGTCAGCTCACTTCATGATGATCCAGATGTTTTGGTCCAGGTGTTTTTCCCTCAGGAGACTCAGAACTTCTGCATGTCAACATGTCATCTCATTAACAGCTCCAGGGGAGCAACTGGCTTTGGTTTGGTTTGAAACACTAACCACCAGAGGGCGAGACAGGCTTTCACACACACACACACACACACACACACACACACACACACACACACACACACACACACACACACACACACACACACACACACACACACACACAACACATGACACTGTTTACTTCATACAACAGTCTGACGATCTTTATATCAAGTGTGAAGTGGAAGTTGGAACATTTCTGTATTTACCCTCTAATGAAGTTTGAATCAAACATTTATTTCCAAAACAGAAAGTAACTTTTCAGAAAGTTTCCCCACAGTCTCGTGGTTTATCATGTGAAATGATCTCGAGCGTTGACAAACTTGTTAACTATTCGATGACAGCTCTGTTAACCGTTAAGATGTACAGAATCTGTGTGAATGTTTGCATTAACTTAATCTAGTATGTTTGAATCTGAAGATGGTAAACAAAAATGATGGCACACTGTAAATATTCTAGTTAACACAGAGCAAATTAAAACTCAAAGTCAAGAGAAAACGTGAAATATGTGGTTTGGTATTTACATAGATAAACAAACTGCCACGTGTTGTTCTGCTGTTGGTCCCCTCTTGTGATGTCTCACTTCTGTTAGTTTAGACTGCTCATTTGTAACGGTATCATACCTTCTGTAAGTTTTTCTTTTTCTTGTTTGGGTAGATAACACCTGATTTTTGAAACTCACTAAAACTGACGGAACTGATTTCTTATTCCAGGAGTCCTTTTGACTGAGTCTCAGACTTTTAGCTGAGATGAAAACTTCTTTGTAATATTAACATTATAGAACTGTTCCCGAAGGAAAACACTTACATTTTTGTAAACACATCACTTTACTTTCAATTATATTTATAGGCTGGACTTTTTAGAAGCAGCTTGACATCTGGTGCTAAGAGGAACAGAGAC
This sequence comes from Sparus aurata, assembly GCF_900880675.1. Taxonomy (NCBI): domain Eukaryota; kingdom Metazoa; phylum Chordata; class Actinopteri; order Spariformes; family Sparidae; genus Sparus; species Sparus aurata. Next base: position 6,908,400 of record NC_044196.1, on the reverse strand, counting down.
AGATTTTAGTTAATAGACCAGAGAGGATGACATGTCCTTATCAAGCAGCTTGTGTTCTGAAACGAGGGGGTGTTTTCACACTGAAAAATCCCTCACATCAGTTCTCAGACAGTGTTATTCTTCTACAGGCTCATGGTAAGAGCTCTTTCTTAAAAGAAATATATACATCATGATGTTCTTGATTATCTGTGCACTCAAACGTAAATTCATGTTGTCTGTTAGGATTTCAATATCGTGAACTGTGTATAAAGTGGACATTATGAGGTAAAAGTAAGTGTTATACTCCAGCAGGGGTGGAAAAAGTACTTTTGTAGAAATTAGTAGTATTTTGATGTTTATCTCACTGTTCCTCTTTTCAATACTGGTAACTTCTTGTAAGATCTGTTCATGATGTTGAAGCGCAGACTTTACTGAGAGACATTTGATAGTTGTTAAATGGAAAAATCACTCATATCTGTTGTCACATCACACTGGAGGGAGACTCATGATGGCTTGTTGAACTGGTTTTTCATCACAATGCTGAACAAATACCAGCCTCAGTGTAGTTATAAATACTGTGAGAACATCAGTAAAACGTCTTTAAAGTTCACATACACTGTACAGGAGGAGAAGTGGGGAAATTCCTCTCATTTACATTTAGTTATAATTTTACTGTTGGTGATTTCCACCAGTGCTGCCTGCATGCAAAGATGTGATCTGGTTTTGTCTGATGTGGTGACAGAAAGTCAGTCAGTCAGACAGACAGAGTGAATCACAGATCAGACTCTCAGAACGCTGAAAAAGGCGAGAGAGAGGTTATAAAACCAAAGGGAGAGACAAATCTAGAAAAACAACACTTAAAGCGAAACTCTCTCCAATAAGCAACCAAGGCTTTATTTGGGACTGAATATGAGTCAAACCTTTGTGTAAAAACCTTCTTTTTCAAAAACTCTGTGTACACAAACAATGTTCTCAATGCTCATGTTCATGAGTAGAGACCCTGGTGATGCTACGAGCAAAGTTTCATGTTGTGTTGAGCCTTCTTAGTGTTCTAAAAAGAGCGATTTTGATTCTAGCTTATGATGCCCCTTAGCACTCCCGTTCAAAATGAAAGTGCCCAAAACGGAAACTACGGTAAATCTTAAAAGTGCCTCTTTCATTATAATTATGCTTTCACATGAAGGTTTGACTCATATTCAATCCCAAAATAAAGCCTTGGTTGCTTTTTGGCGAGAGTTTTACTTTAGCACTTTCTTCATTTCATCTTCAGGAGTCCAGGATGCTCCATCAAAGGAGGAGTCCCAGTGATGGAGCTCAGTGTCGTCAGTGTTTCATCGTCTTTCTGATGCAGTATTTTGGAGGTAACTTCTGTGCAGAACACTCTGGTGACATATTGCTGTGTGTGTCAGCTTCTGCTGTGTCTCCAACATTTGCTGATGATCAGCAAAGATATTATATAACTTCTATAATGTTGTCAGATGAGAAAATAACATGTTTGGTTATTCTGTGTGATGATAGGAACAAGAACTCACATGACCTTATTAACCAACCACAGACATTAAAAACTACTCCTCTCCTCTTTGTATGACTAAGAATGTGTGGTCAGGTGTGACTGAGACCACAGAGGTCATCATCTGACACACTTACCTGTTTTAAATGCAGCTCTGATAACTTGAACTATAATAACATCTACTCTGCTGCTGTCTCTTGTCTGTTCTTTAGCAGCATCAGAGTTGATTTGTTCTCATGAACCAATCGCAGCTCTGGTTGGTGAGGACGTCCTTCTTCCATGTCACCTTGAACCTGCAGTCAGTGCCAGTGATGAGACAGTGGTGTGGACCAGACCTGGTCTGATTCCAAAGTACATTCATTATCATCAAGATGGACGTCTGCTGTTTGAGAAACAAAACCCATCTTATTCTTTACGGACGAGACTGTTTATGGATGAACTGCCGAGAGGAAACGTCTCTATGAAAATATTCAGAGTGAAAATCTCTGATGCTGGAAGATACATTTGCAAACTTCCATCAATGAAGAAGGAGACTCCTGTCCAACTCATTGTTGGTGAGTCAGACTCTCACTGAATATTATGATTAAATGTCTACAGGTACCAACTGACTTATTTCAGCTGGATGCTCTTCTCCTCTCATCAGGTGCTGTCTCCTCACCCTTCATAGAGGTTGTGACTAATAACAGTGAACATGTAGTTCTCCAGTGTGAGTCTACAGGCTGGTATCCAGAACCTGAGGTGTTCTGGCTGGACGGTGAGGGAAACCTCCTCTCTGCTGGACCTACAGAGACAGTCAGAGGTCCTGATGACCTCTATACTGTCAGCAGCAGAGTGACTGTGGAGAAGAGACACAGCAACAGCTTCACCTGTAGAGTCCAACAGAACAGCACCAACCAGACCAGAGAGACACACATACATGTTCCAGGTAGAGAATCAGTTCTACATGTATTCAATATATTGTCAATGTTTCAAACAGCTGAGGTTTAAATTCTCATTCTGTTCCGTGTTGTTTTGTTTCAGCTGATCTCTCCACAGATCATTTCTTTTCTTTTTGGACTTTGATCATTACTACTTCTGTTGTTTTAATCTTAACTATGATAATACTGATCATTACAGGTAAGTCACATCTTAATTTTCCATCTTTTATACCAACTTACTGTCAGAGCTCTTCAGTGGCTGTAGCGCAGCATTTCATTCCAAAACATAAATACATAATTCAACACAATGTTTATCAATGTTTATATGATGTTGAAAAATGATGATGTGATGTTGAAAAATGATGATGATAGAATTCAAAATGAGTGAGAAATTTAAATGTAGTGGAGCATGTAAAGAATGTTAACTGATATTCTCTTTTCATTTTAATATAAAAATAATAATGTTGAACTCAACCATAATTTCTGCTGATGTAGTTTTAATCATTTCATGTTTTTTGTTCAAAGTAAAACCTAGATTAACATGTGAACTTTAACAGATTTCTTCTTTTTCTGTTGGCACACAGGCGTCATCAAAATGATTCAGTCAAGAAAAGAAGAGTCAGTCACTGGACCAAAGAAGCAACTGAAAAGGCAGGAAGAGAGCGAGAAAGGCTGTGAGGAAGCAGAATAGTCGCAGTCGGAAATTCAAGTGATTTTTTGTAATCATTGTTAATGTCTCTGCATGACGTACAGTTCAAATCAGATGTTTACATACATTGTATAAAAAAGACACATATGCTTTTTTTCTCACTGTTTGACATGAAATCAGACAATCACTTTTCCTGTTTTAGGTCCGTTAGTATTACCAACATTTTTTCTATTTGCCAAATGCCAGAATAATGAGAGAAGGACTTCTTTAGACACTCTTTTATTACTTTCTTCAAAGTCAGAAGTTTACATACATTTCATTAGTATTTGGTACCATTGCCTTTAAACTGCATGACTTGGGTCAAACATTTTGGATATCCTTCCACGAGCTTCCAACAATAGTTTGCAGGAATTTTGGCCCATTCCTCCTGACAGAACTGGTGTAACTGAGCCAAGTTTGTAGGCCACCCAGATCTGCCCATACATTTTCAATAGGATTGAGATCAGGGCTTTGTGATGGCCACTGCAAAACATTGACTTTGTTATCCTTAAGCCACTTTGTAACCAGTTTGGCAGTATGGTTCGGGTCATTGTCCATTTGGAAGACCCATTTGCGCCCAAGCTTTAACTTCCTGGCTGATGTCTTGAGATGTTGCTTCAGTATTTCCACATAATGTTCTTTCCTCATGATGCCATCTATTTTGTGAAGTGCACCAGTCCCTCCTGCAGCAAAACAACCCCACAACATGATGCTGCCACCCCCGTATTTCACAGTTGGGATGGTGTTCTCAGGCTTGCAAGCTTCCCCCTTCCTCTAAACATAACGATGGTCATTATGGTTCGATTTTAGTTTCGTCAGACCACAGGACATGTCTCCAAAAATTAAGGTCTTTGTCCCTGTGTGCATTTGCATATGGTTTTTTTTAGGTTTCTTTTGGAGTAATGGCTTCTTCCTGGCAGAGTGGCCTTTCAGCCCATGTTGGTACAGTACTTGTTTCACTGTGGATAATGACACACTCTTACCAGCTTCAGCCAGCATCTTCACAAGGTCTGTTGCTTTTGTTCTTGGGTTGATACGCACATTTCTGACCAAAGTATGTTCATCTCTGGGACACAGAACCCGTCTCCTTCCTCAACGGTACGATGGCTGGATATTCCTGTGGTGTTTATACTTGCATATAATTGTTCGAACAGATGAACGTGGCTCGTTCATCTGTTCATTTTTTGGGATTATTAAGATTTATGTTTAATAACTTGATAATATACCATGATTTATTATTACAATAGCCTTAAAAATGACACAAGTTTCATGAAAGTTTTCTTAACGAAGCTTTTACAGTGAAGGCTGCAGTACCACTTACTTATACACGTAAGAAGAAATAAATATAATGATAGAATATAATACAAAATATAATTTAATAAAAATCCATCATCATGCTGAACCTTGTGAACTGTGAAGAGGGAAGGAGAGGAAACACTTCAGTCTGACGAAGATGTTCTTTATCCTTCATGTGCTGCTGGAGATTTCTTGATCTCCTCAAACAGACATTTATGTTTTCATATCGTATCATACAGTATTTTCCTTCTCACATTTGGAAGTTGTGCCAGAAACTCTTCTCTGCATCAGAAGGCACAACTATCAGGAGGAGGGAGTAAGAAGAACAACATAAGCTTATCGTTTCATCACCAAGTTCAACATTTGTAAATGTATGTAAATATATATCTTTTTGTAAATGTGAGAATCTATATATTTTTTTTAAATATATTTGTTAACCTTGTGGTTTGTGTTGAGCTGTATCTCCTGTCATCCTGTAACAAAGCACTGCAGTCTGATTCTCTGCATGTGCAGATTAAATTGATCTTGATATTGTTTCTGGAATCATCAGATTCTTCCATCGTATGTTTTTACTTTAATACTTTATATTTTGACTTTGTTTTGATGAATAACTGCAATAAAACAAAGCTTCCTGAGGACTGAGGCTTATTTGACTAATTTGTTGATATTTATCAGTTTTATTTGATCATAAACTAAACAAACACATTGTGATGCAGGACTTTTACTTGTGGAGACATAACAGGACTGTGAGTCAGCTCACTTCATGATGATCCAGATGTTTTGGTCCAGGTGTTTTTCCCTCAGGACACTCGGGCTGACAACTGGCTTTGGTTCATGTGTCTTCAGTTGTTGTCAGCAGGTAACAGCTTGATCCTGTCAGGATCTTTGACCTCCTCTCCTCTTCCTCTGAGTCAACATGTCTCCTGGTGAACAGCTTCAGTTTAACCACCAGAGGGCGAGACAGGCTTTCACACACACACACACACAACACACACACGCACACACACACACACACACACACACACACACACACACACACACACACACAACACATGACACTGTTTACTTTATACAACAGTCTGACAATCTTTATATCAAGTGTGAAGTGGAAGTCAAGATATTTCTGTATTTAACCTCTAATGAAGTTTGAGTTACAGAGAGTAACTTTTCAGAAAGCTTCCCAACAGTCTTGTGGTTTATCATGAGGAATGATCCTGAAGTGTCTAAATCAGCAGTTTCTGTAAAATCATTGGACACATTACCTTTTTTCTTCATCTGCACCCACAACTATACTGAACAAACTGTCACGTGTTGTTCCGGTGGTGGTTCGCTTGTAGAGTTCCTTCCCCCTCGTGTTGTCTTACTTCTCTCAGTGTAACTGCTCACTTGTCTGTTACAGATGAGATGGAAACATTTTCAAGAGAATACTCCTGAAAGAAAACATTGAAGTTTTTGTAAACACATCTCTTTACTTTCAATTATTTGTACAGGGTGGACTTTGAGAAGCAGCTTGACGTGTGATACTGAGAGGTGGAGACAGATTGTGGTTTGATCCTAGATGATCACATTTAAGCAGCAGTGTGACTGCTTTGTTGAATTTCAAATGTGAGAACTGAAACATCCCTCTCATCAGTTCTCAGACAGTGTTCCTCTTCTACAGACTGCTGGTAAGAGCTCTTTGTTTAAAGAAATATATATGTAATGATATTCTTGATTATTTGTGCACTCTCAAGTCAATTATATGTTGTCTATTAGGATTTTTCAATATAGTGAACTTTGTATAAAGTGGACTGTCAAGGCTTTAAAGCACACGGTATGCCCTAGGGCAGATTTATTTAACACACTTCCTCTATAGTTATAAAACTGCGCAGCACTTAATTGCTGTTGGCTGAAGGTCGGGTTGGGATGAGGAAATGATGAACGGTGATGAACTGGGATTAATGGTGTACCATTAACTATCGCTAAACCAAAATATAAATCAAGTATTTCGATATGTACACCAAAACAAAACAAACCGAAGGGGTTTTCTATATCAAATTAAAAACAATCTTTGTTTTTATACAACAAACAACTAAAATTTTCTTTCTTTCAATTTCAATTAAATGGTCAAGCGTTCATGCGCGTATGTGGTCATGTGGTTGAAAAACAACTACTCCTTGGCGTCCTTCTCACCATAAAAAAACCTGTGACATCAGGTTAAAGTTAGTGTCCGACCGATAGGGATTTTTTGGCCCGATAACGATAGCCGATATTAGAGGGGGTGCAATCACCGATAGCCAATATGCAACCGATATAGTGAGTTTTTGAGCTGGAATGAAAACAGGCCTTGGATTGTGCATAGATTTTGCACCGATATGATTATTCAATAGTACAGTCACAGTGACAGTAGTACAGACAGATGCTTTCTTAAACCAATGTCTTTATTCAAGACTTTTAACATTTAACAGACTTTTTTTAAATGACATTTAACATTTGAACTTGTTCCGTCAAGCTGAGAAAAAGTGCAGATTGGCACACAAACAAAAATAAAATAAATCATGTATCAGAACTTTCAATAAATAGATAAAAATAGATAAACAGATTGGCTGACTGGTCAGGTGGTCGGGAGGTTTCGTGGTGTAGAGTTCGGGAGGGACTTCACTGAAATGTGAGCTCAGTCAAAGTCTCTGGCTGAGCTCAGCGCGCCCCACCGGACAAAATAAATCAGTACACCAGCGCGTGCTTTTGTCATTGTCACACTTTTTTTCTATCGGCGCAACATGTCACCGATACGATAGAACCCCCAATAGAAATTGAGCCATTCTATCGGGCCCCGATATATCGGTGGCCGATAATCGGTCGGTCACTAGTAAAAGTTAGTGTTATACTCCAACAGTGGTGGTAAAAGTACAGTTTTGGAGTATTAGTAGTATTCCTATACACTGAACAGGAGGAGAACAAGTCCAAAGCAAGAAATTAAGTCCTCGCATTTTCCACCAGTGCTGCATGTTTACATGTGATCTGTTTTTGGTTTTGTGTGTTGTGGTGACAGAAAGTCAGTCCGAAAGAGTGAATCACAGATGATACTGTAAGAAAACTGAAAAAAAAGAAGGAGAGATTATTAAAGCAAAGGGAAAGACAAATCTAGAAAAATCTACCACTGAATGAAGACAGATGTGTTATTAGTGTAACCAGACTGAGATTTTGTCCTCTTAACACTTTCTTTATTTCATCTTCAGGAGTCCAGGATGCTGCATGGAAAGAAGAGTCCCAGTGATGGAGCTCAGAACCATCAGTGTTTCACTTCTCATCGTCTTTCTGATGCAGTTTTTTGGAGGTAACTTCTGTGCATAACACTCATACACACATATTGTCTGTCAGGTTTTTTTTTAATGCTAATGAGTGATGAAGCGTTCAAAACCAAAAAAAGAATGAGCACACGCACGTATCTCTCCACTGCCTTGAACAGGCCGTGCGCTGCATAATGTACCGCAACTCGCGGTTTGAATTTCCCGGGCAGTCCCACGAACATGTCGTCAGATGACGTTGAATGTGGGTCATCGACAGCTTTCGACTTGGATACTGGAAGAAGACAAGCGCAGTGGACTCTAACTAGTGTTTGGGTAGTAATGGATTCTGCTACAGCCAGCAAACAACCCACTACCAAACAAAGTCCACTTTTTATCACTTTTATTTCGTGAGTCGAAAACAAAATTATGACCAAAACCAGGCTGGCACCCGAATAAACATCAGCTACGTGTTCGACTCATGGAGGCAGGCTCAACTTAAATTGGGACTAAAACAGATGCTGACATGGCTAATTTCCTAGTAACTGAGGTTTTGATGGAGCAGAGGACAAGCATTTTGGCATTGTTTTGTCCACAGATTTGATAATATCAACACGGCCGCTTCTGATCCGGACTCAAGACATTAGGTTTTGTTTTAATAATGATTGCTCTAGTGCCACCAGCCTTGCCTCCGCAGAATCCTTTATTATCGAACTACACGCTGACACCTTTGAAGAGGGAAGCCCAGAAACATCATTAGTCCACCGCTGTGTGTCGTGGAAATTCTCCTTTGAGTAGAGAGTGCTAAATCTCCGAAGAATTTCAGATCTCAGCGTATGAATCAGATGTCATTTAATACACGCAGCGTGGAGAGAAGGCAAAAGCATTCTCTCACAAACTCTAAATTGTTATCCCTTAAGTACAGAACAGAGAGGAGGTTACCTTCATTTACAACAGTCATAAAACATCTTCTTTACAGAATAATGGCTCTTTGATATTTTGGTGTGTCCTGTCTTCCCAGGACAGTGACCCTTTGATGTAAACAGATGGGACAGCAAATGTTATCTTATCTAAACTTGTGTATCTTTCCATGTGGGGATGTGCCCCCACCTGTGGCTCTTGTGACACCTCAGGCAGTGTGACAATCTCTCTCCCCCATCCTGTCCTTACAATACAGTTCATAACAAAAAGGAAGACTATGTAATTTTCTCACATGTGTAACACTGAATAATTACAAACTGCACATTTTCTACGGTCCTTTAGTCTGAAACCAAATAGTTAGAAATATGACCCTTTATGTAAGAGACCAAAAGCCCAACCTGTTATCCAGGAGGTGATGTTAGCAGCTGGCTGTAGCCACAGGCTAACAGTTTCTTTGTGTCACATTAGCTGCTTACACACAGTCATCCCGTATCAGAGACAATATTTTTGTCTGAGTTTGAGTTTGAGTTTGAGTTTATTCACAAATACCACTTCAAACATAATATAATATAATACAGTTGGTATACAAAGTTAATTGGGTAGAGTGAATGGGGCACCCTAAGGAAGCTAGAAAAGCTTATAGGTGGGGCCCATGGTTCATGAAAAGGTAGTGGTACAGACAAAAATATACAGTTACCTCCTGTAAGCAAAAATGATGAGTAAATGCACGCAAAAGCGCACCAGTACATACATAATTAATACATGACATGCACATACAATCATACGCATACATCCCAGTAGTCCATGAAGAAACAGTTCTATATTAGATATAGCTTGATAGGAAGTGATTTTTTAGTTGTCTTTTGAAGTTGTCGACGACATTTTCCTGATATTAGTGGTTTGACTCTCGTTTGGTACGTGTGCTGGGGGCTGGAGATGGGAACAAGACTACTCAGTCTAGAATTCAAAGATTCAAAGATTCAAAGTGGCCATTGTGTCACTATTAAGTCTTATTTCTTGATCCTGCCCAATGTTTCTTTAAATGAAGCTCTGATAACTTGAACCATAATGATATCGACTCTGCTGTCTCTTGTCTGTTCTTTAGTTTTCATTGCAGTGGCTACAGAGTTGATTTGTCGACATCAGCCAATCGTAGCTCTGGTTGGTGAGGACGTCCTTCTTCCATGTCACCTTGAACCTGCAGTCAGTGCCAGTGATGAGACAGTGGTGTGGACCAGACCTGATCTGATTCCAAAGTACATCCATTTTCATAATGATGGACATCTGGTGATTCAGAATCAAAATCCATCTTATTCTTTACGCACTAGACTGTTTAATGATGAACTGCCGCATGGAAACGTCTCCATGAAACTCTTCAGAGTGAAAATCTCTGATGCTGGAAGATACCACTGTGTTCTTGAACCGATGGTGAAGGAAGATTTCATCCAACTCATTGTTGGTGAGTCAGACTCTCACTGAGTATTATGATGAAATATGTACAGGTACCAACTGACTTATTTCAGATGGATCCTCTCCTCCTCTCATCAGGTGCTGTCTCCACACCCTTCATAGAGGTTGTGTCTAATAAGAAAGGACATTTAGTTCTACAGTGTAACTCTACTGGCTGGTATCCAGAACCTGAGGTGTTCTGGCTGGACGGTGAGGGAAACCTCCTCTCTGCTGGACCTACAGAGACAGTCAGAGGTCCTGATGACCTCTATACTGTCAGCAGCAGAGTGACTGTGGAGAAGAGACACAGCAACAGCTTCACCTGTAGAGTCCAACAGAACAGCACCAACCAGACCAGAGAGACACACATACATGTTCCAGGTAGGGAACCAGTTTAAGATTCAAGATTCAAAGATTCAAAGTGTTCATTGTCATGTGCACAATAAAGAAACATGTTCTCAATTATACAATGAAATTCTTTCTTTGTTTTCCACAGAATGCCAAGAAATATATACATCTGAAATATACAATATAGTAAATAGAAAAAGCAGCAACGACATAAAACAGTGCAAATCTGAAAAGTGTGCAGTGTTAAATGTAAAAGTGTAAACAGTAGTGACAGTCCTGAGGTAGATAATAATAACAGAGTTCTAACTGTTGTCTAGGAGTCTGATGGCAGTGGGGAAGAAAGAGTTCTTTAGTCTGGTGGTCTTGGACTTTACACTTCTGAGGGTAGAAGTGTGAGCAGTCCGTGATGGGGGTGGGTGGGGTCTTTGAGGATGGAGGCAGCTCTCCTGTGGACCCTGCGATGGTAGATGCTCTGCAGAGAAGCCAGTGGAGTCCTGGTGATCTGCAGTCTTTAACACTCTCTGCAGGCGTCTGCCGTACCAGATAGTGATACAGACGGACAAGATGCTCTCAACAATGCAGCTGAAGAAGTTGCCACACGCCACACTTCCTCAGCCTCCTCAGAACATACAGCCGCTGTCGGACATCTTTACCTGTTGTGCAGTGTTGAGTGACCAGGTGAGGTCATCACTGATGTGGACGCCCAGGTATCTGAAGCTGCTCACCCTCTCTACTTCAAACTCCCGGATGTGCAGTGGGCCGATGAGGTCTCCTCTTCCTCCTCATGTCCACCATCATCTCCTTCGTCTTGTCCGCGTTGAGGGTGGGGTTGACCGGCCATCTCCCTTGTGTAGGCCGCTATGTCCCCCCCAGTGATGCATCCTATCACTGCGGTGTTGTCCGCAAACTTTAGGCTGGTGTTGTCTTTGTGGGAGTTGACACAGTCATGGGTGAACAGGGTGTAGTAGATGGGACTGAGAACGGATCCCTGTGGAGTGCCAATGTTTGTTTCTAGGAGCAAGTCATAGATGGTGGGGTGCAGACCAAGTGTAGACAGCTTGTCAGTGAGTTTGTGGGGGTGACCGTATTGAAGGCGGAGCTGTAATCAACAGAGATGAGCGTCCTGATGTAGGAGTCTTTATTTTCCAGGTGGGAGAGGGAATAGTGGAGAACAGCAGCGACAGTTCTACGTATATTTAGTATATTGTCAATGTTTTAAACAACTGAGGTTTAAATTCTCGTTCTTGTTTTGTTTCAGCTGATTTCTCCACACTTCAGCCCTCTTCTCATTTGAATTGGTCCGTTGTCATTGTTCTTGTTTGGATGATCATTCTTATCATACTGAACATGAAATGTAAGTCACATCTACATTTTCCATTCTTTACAATAACCAACTGTCAGAGCACAATGTTTATGATATGATGCTGAAAATTTTTAAATTATGTTGTGGGAAATGTACACTGTAGTCGTGGCCTGTATAGAATGTTGACTGATTTTTTTCTTTTCTTTTATTGCATTATTATTTCATTTCTGCTGATGTAGATTCATAATTTCATGTGTTTTGTTCAAAGTAAAAACTAAATTAACATGTGAACTTTAACAGGTGTCTTCTTCTGTCTGCTTACAGGGATCAAGGGAACCAGAGGGCAGAATTGGATAAGGAACTTCTGTCAAAGCAGGAGTGAGTGAGGCAATTAAACAATATTTTCATACAGTTTAACTTAAAGCAAGTTCACTGACATATTCCTCAGAAGTAAGTGTTCTTCTTTAGCTATTTTCTGAGGATAAACTACATCAACACAGCAAATTTTAAGAGATTTCATTCTTCTGTTGGCACACACGCATCAAAGTGATTTAGTCAAGAAAGGGAAGGAGTTATACAGTTCCAAAGAAGCAACTGGAAAAGACCATGAGAGTGAAGAATAGTACCATGAATAACGAGTAGACCTGCAGGCAGGTTTACAAGGTACAGCAGAATTGGAATTCTAGACTATTAGAATTAGAACTATGGAAAATCTCACACATCATCCTGCTGGTTTCGGTGGTGTTGTCAACCAAAATATATCTAAAATTGAATGAAACAAGAAAATATTGACTATACAGTCCAAATTACAACAATATATTTAATATAACTACAGAATATGAGGACCTGATAAACATCATCAAAAGTATGTTTGTGTCAGTTTTGGTAAACATTCAAGTCAGACTCATGGTAGAAGTTACAGTTATAGAAGTCTATGAATTTTTTATATTTTGAAAAAATACAAAATGCAGGTTGCAGTGTAAGACAGGTTTTGTCACAAGTCTGAGAACTTTTCAGCTCTGTAGGTCGTACATGTGACTTTTTAATAATATTTTGAAGTTTGAAATGTGAAAATTCAGGCAATGTTTCTTTCATACCGACCTCATTTAAATGTTGTTTGTAATTCATGTCTTGATGACCAAGATGAAGAACAAAAAGTGTCAATCCGACAGACTGCTGGAGCTTTTGTGATGTCTTTAGACTTTAGACTTAGATATTTATTAGTCCCCCCAGGAATCTGCAGAGAATTAGTTTAAATTCCGCGGAGAGCAATTTTGATTCTGCGGCTTTAAAGTTAAAATTCCACAAACATTAAAAAAAACATACCTTTGTAATGTAATAATGAATTAAATATTCTCTTATGAAATGAATTGTAAAACCAGAACACTGTAAAACATTGTGGAACCTACTAATACTGGTTTTAAAATAATCAATCAACATAAACATTTACTTTGTCCCTGTTGGGCAGATTTATTTGCAACATAAAACAGTGCAAAACTTTTCACCAAACTATGGGTGAAGGTTTAGGAACAGAAAGTGCATACTGCATACTGCAGATAGTAAATGTAAACATCAGTTACAGTAATGAAATTCTGACATAAAATGTGCAATCAAGTCGGCCGGGATGAAAACTACATGCGAAATGTGATATTGCGCGGAAGGTCTTTGAATCCGTGGACGGCTGAGAAATCTGCGGTATTTTCCTGGGGGGACTAGTTTATGTTTTTGTGCTATTATCTCCATAGTAAAGACAGCTACAAGTGCACAGCATTTGAGTTTACGTAACATTTGCATATTGTATTGTATCGCATCATGTTGTAACCTAGTTACAGTATGGTATAGTATTTTTCCTTCTCCATGCACATTTGGAAGTTGTGCCAGAAACTCTTCTCTGCATCAGAAGGCACAACTACCAGGAGGAGGGAGTAAGAAGAACAAAATAAGCTTAATTTCATCACCAACTTAAATATTTCACTGCATGTTAATATGTTTGTACTGTGAATGTGAGAATCTTTATATTTTTTTAGAAATATATTTGTTACCCTTGTGGTTTGTGTTGAACTGTGTCTCCTGTCATCCTGTAACAAAGCACTGCAGTCTGATTCTCTGCATGTGCAGATTAAATTGATCTTGATATTGTTTCTGGAATCATCAGATTCTTCCAGCGTATGTTTTTACTTTAATACTTTATAGTTTGACTTTGTTGCAGCTTTTGATGAATGACTGCAATAAAACAAAGCTTCCTGAGGACTGAGGCTTATTTGACCAATTTGTCGATATTCATAAATTTTCATTTTATCATAAACTAAACAAAAAAATCGAGATGCAGGACTTTTACCTGTGGAGACATAACAGGACTGTGAGTCAAGGATTTGCGTTTACTCACCCCAGTAGAACGTGTTTGAACCCTGAATCACAAAAAGGATGATGATTTAGTAAAGACCAGAAATCAGCTGTTGTGACCCGCTCCGTCTACTTGATACAAACAGAGCTGAAGGAGGGGTTTTTTTCTACAAATGAAAGGGAGGAGCAAGGGTTTGCAGAAGACGGCCAAACTAACGGTGTCATAGAAAAAGGCTCAAAACAAGGAAGTGTGCAAGTACATGCGCTCTCGTGGTTTTCAAGCACATGAGCTCGACATGAAACTGCGTCACGACAACAACAACAAAACAAGACATGATCTGCTTCAGGTAGGACGTGTTCGTGACTTTGCTCAGAGAAATCTAATGTTGCTCTTCAAAACCACAGCACATTATCTTTAAATGTGTAACTCTGACATAAACATATGAAATGCATACTGAATATTGTTTTATGCTTCATATTTGATGGGGGAAGTCCTTTAAACACTGTGGAGAAGTTAGTCAAAGATACACAAGATACTCCATTAATACTGTTTTAACTGTAACTAACTCAATTAAACGTGGAGTGAGGAGGCGTTTGCACTGTTGGCTGATTTATTTCAAATTTGTGAGTTCTTAGTTTGGACAATGAAGGGGAATTTCTAATGTGACGCACTGTGTGATGGTGGAGCAGCATGAGTGCGTCGTCTTTGTCAGCTCTTTTTTTAAACACATTATGTCGATGACACACTGGTTTTTCTCTCTGCACCCGTTGAGCATTTTACTGTTACAAGACGTTCAAAAGTGAAAGTTTTTAACTATTTGGAGATATTTTACAGGGATTTGTCACTACTGGCTTTGAACTGAGAAATTTGGATGCAGTTTCCTAATCAGGCTCAGAAATGATGATTATTTGCACATAATGGATGTTAAGAGGTGTTTTAGGACAGCAACAATGGGCTTTTTCTTCAGTTTTAGCAAATATGAGGCAAATTAATAATGATAAGAATTTATGTAGTGTCTCTATGTGCTGAAGTTCTGAGCAGAATAAAAGTGTGAGCCTCCTATCACTATGTTATTATCTTCATAAATCTTGGTTACAATATGAAAATGTAGCTTTCTGTTGTCCTCTGTGACCAAATAATCCTACAAACTGTGCACAAAACATGTTTACAAGTTCAGCCTACTTCAACTTCCTCTTTAAATCTTAAAGGTATCGATGGAGTCTAACTTCCGTGCGGTTTAAACAATGAAGCTTAACCACAATTGACTGCAGCAAGAGCAGGACAGAGGCTTGCTGGCAGAAGAGATACGTGATTCATTTCAAGACACGAATAAAGGAACCTTTGTTGTATTCAACTCATTTCTCAACAGTACACCACACAGAGTGGGAGGAGAAAGAAAACACAGTGATAAAACAGAAATACGACGTACGCTAGGAGAAGAGATTTATAAACCTGAAATGACCTAATAAATGTTGGCAATGTAGGTTTCTGCAAATCACAGATATGTTGAAACTTGACATGTATTTGTTACGGCCAGGGCCTAGGGGAAACCCTGGCGCAACAAGAAATTGAGATTCCCCTCTTCCTTAAACACCACCAGCAGCGAACGTTTTAACAAAGTTGTATTCAAAACAAACACATTTTCGACAAGCATGCATGCTGGGTCCAATGGAGGAGAGTCCACAGGAACTGGGCGGAGCTGGCCTTTAAACTTCTGGTTCCAAGGCAGTGGCCAATCAGCTACCTGGGCAACCTGCAACCACTCAAACATACCTGCACCCAATCACACATACTCTCACTCAGGTAAAAGAGGGATATTCAAAGACAGACAAACATTTATGACCTCTAGGGTCGTAACAGTCAGGTTCAGTTTTTATGTTATGACAATGCAGTTTTTTTGCTCTGGTTAGGGTTAGGCACACGACGAATCTGACTAGGGTTTGGAAAACATGTTTTGACTTAAAACAAATCAACACCTGTCACCTCGAACATGGTTGGAGGCGTCAAAGCGATCTGTTTGTTGGATCGAAAAAATCGGAAAATCGTCCTGAGGTCGCCTGCCCGAAAAGTATCCAGAGGTCCAAATATTTAAAGGCAGATTCGCTCTGTGGTCGCTGGCTTGACAACTGTCTCACCAAGCTGCAACTCCATCAACAGCAGTGTAAACATCATTTGTGTATTCGAGTGTTATGGCAAATCGTCGGTTTGTGTAAATCTCATACATACAACCTTTTCTTAGTCATTTTCAGAAATCCAGGATGAAGCAGCTCAACGATGGCCTTCGGTGATCTCACGCTTCTTCGTTTCCATCATGTGATTGTCTTCCTTCTGCTGTTCCAGTCACACAGAGGTAACTTCAGTGAACAACACAACTTTATGTGCACTGATAGTCAAAGGACACCATTCTAATTTATCAAATATAACTCTATAATTCCACGTTAGTGTCCCAAATGATGATAGCCAACAGATTATTTCATTCTCTGTGGCACTGACAGGTCATTGTGTCTCATAGTGGGACCACACTGGGTGTTGTATTCAAAAAGTCCTGTCAATCAGGTTTTATCAACACTTGAAGGACAAATTAGCATTTTTTAACCATTTACCACGATGGTGTTGTGTGCTGCTGTGGTTTATAGTTTTATATTTATTATTACCTAGTAAAGTAACGTAACTTAAAGCAATGCCCTCATGTCACATCATGAAGCGCCTCATAATGCAGTAAGAGCAGGAAAAGGTGTTTTGGGTGCTTGGATGGGTCATAGTGGACTTTCCTTCTGGAGGCCGAGATTCATACCTGGGTTTGACCAAGAGTCTTCTGCAAGGAATGTTTTTGCAATTATTTGAGAACAAATCTCAGGACTGGGCCTGTATTTGACCCTCAAACTGATCTACAATAGTCCTGTCATTGAGAATAAGTCAGGATCCATTGCAGGAATTCAACTACACATCTGTTTCTCTCCAGGTCAACTTCAGGTGATAGGTCCATCTCAGCCAGTAGTGGCACTGGTTGGTGATGATGTAACTTTGCCATGCCGCCTGGAACCTGCGACTGATGCCTCTGACATGAGGCTGGAGTGGGCGAGACCTGACCTGAGCCCTGGGTTTGTGTATGTGAGGGCAAAGGGTCAAGAACGTGTAGCTCACCGACAGCCATCCTACAGAGGGAGAACTTCAGTGTCCATCGACAGACTGAAGGATGGAGACGTTTCACTGAAGCTCGCCACAGTCAAAGTCTCTGATGAAGGAACATACAGATGCCTCTTCCCCGAACTGGGTCGAGCAGCTTTTATCAACCTTATCGTTGGTAAGTGAACTTTTAATAATATGAGATGGAGCATGTTTGTTTCTACACAACTTATGATTGTACCGTTCAAGCCTTCATGTGGGTTGCTGTGGCTTGGTGAGCCCACATGTGAATGGTTGTTAAGCTCTCTGGGAAGGGAACTCAGTACTGCAGTGTAAGTGGGTGTTAAGTAATGTCTTAGGCCACCTCCTCTGTTCAAATTTGGCCCTTTCCAGTTTGACATAGATGGATTCAAGGCAGGATGTCTGAACTTCATGTGGTTCACAGTGATGTAAACTGATGTATGTAATTACATAAAAACAGCAGTCTTTACACTGATGGTGTCATTTGCTGTTACAGTTCATTTATAATCATCAGAGGAATCACCAGACTGTTTCGTAACGACTTAAAAGTTCCTTGTAGTCACTTCAACACACTGAACAATTTGAAGGTTTGTTGAGTGAGGAGAAACTTAAACTTGGTGAAACAGTTACAACAAATTCTAAATCATTGGAGCCTTCTTATGAATTCAGCATTGAATCCAAAACATGTTTCCTTGCAAATATTTTACAAATACACTAAAGAGTAAACAATATAGGACACGTCTTTGTTGACTGCTGAGAAAGTCCCCAGACTCGATCCATTTTGTGAGTTGTTGAGAAACTATACAAACTTTGTGGAACGTTGTCTGTGCTAAATTTATCCTCTTTTAAATTTGGCAAATGTTAAGTTCTTTCTTGTTTTGTGTAATAAGACATCCACATGTTCAATCAGAGGCATGTTAATGTCAGGTGGGAAGTAACAGACTGGCCTGAATTAACCCTTAGATGTAATGTTGCTCAATGTTGCAAATAAATCAGGAATACAGCAGAATGACAAACATGAGGAAAATATTCAGAAATGTTTAGATAGTCATATACTTTATGTAAAGGAATAGTTTGACACTTATTCCCTTTCTTAATGAGAGATAGATGAAACCTCTCATGTCTGTTAGCTTAGCTTAGCACAAACACTGAAACCAGAGGGAAACAACTAGCCTGGCTCTGTTACGGGGTAACAAAGTCTGCCTAACAACACAGCCTTTGTTTGATTGGTGCAGAAACAACATGTGGTTTTTGCATTCTGTGACTTGACAGTGACTTCCTGAAGTCTCTGCTGAGGAACCATGAGACGCAGACATAAATAACTCAGCTGGAAAACCACAACCAAAAGGCGTGTTTTAACACTCCTGATTTATGTTAAAATTTCAAATGCACAACTAAATTTGATCTCTCTGTTGAAAACCACAGAATCATATTTTTATTCTTCAAGGATCAGTCAGTTTGTTCTACTGCCAAATATGAAGTTTGGTGTTATTTTAGTAAAACATTGCATATCAAATGTTTGAATCCAGGTTACACATCTACAATCAGACAGATCATTAACCTGCCACCTGTTGAAAATGTAATTACAGCATCATGTCATCTTCTCCTTCTCATCTTCAGGTGCTGCCTCCTCACCTGTTGTCCAGAAGACCAAAGACAGCAGTGGATTGGTTCTCCAGTGTGAGTCTACAGGCTGGTATCCAGAACCTGAGGTGTTCTGGCTGGACGGTGAGGGAAACCTCCTCTCTGCTGGACCTACAGAGACAGTCAGAGGTCCTGATGACCTCTATACTGTCAGCAGCAGAGTGACTGTGGAGAAGAGACACAGCAACAGCTTCACCTGTAGAGTCCAACAGAACAGCACCAACCAGACCAGAGAGACACTCATACATGTTCCAGGTAGGAAATCAGTTCTACACATATTCAATACATATCAATGTTTCAAACAGCTGAGGTTTAAGTTCTCATTCTGTTCTGTGTTGTTTTGTTTCAGCTGACTCCATCACAGTTCAGTCCTCTTCTCATTCGAATTGGATCATTTTTATTGTCAGCTCTGTTTGCATCATCATTAGTATCATACTGACCATGAAATGTAAGTCACAAAAAGTATACAAAAAGCAAGGTTCAACTCAACCATCATCTCTGATGATGTAGTTTCATCATTTCATGTTTTTTGTTTGTAGCAAAAACTAAATTAACATATGATATAACATTTTATAGGTTTCTTCTCCTGTTGGCACACTGATATTGTGAAGAGGTGGAGGAGGAGGAGGAGGAAGAGGAGAGCAGAAACAGAACTCGAACCTCAGTCAAAGCAGGAGTAAGTGAGGCAATTAAAAAATATTTTTCATACAGTTTAACTTAAAGCAAGTAAACTGACATTTCTCAGAAGCAAGTGTTGCATTTCTTCTTCTGTTGGCACACAGGGATCAAAATGATTCAGTCAAGAACGAGAGAGAGTCACTCAGTGGACCAAAGAAGCAACTGAAGGAGCAGGAAGAGAGCGAGAAAGGCTGTGAGGGTGAAGAACAGGAACAACAATTATGAGTAGACCTGTGAGCAGGAAGAAAAGGACCCCAGTCCCCCGACATGTCACACTCAGAAAATTCAATTTAGGTTTTTCTTTGTTTGTTATTTGTGGTTATCATTGTTAATGTTGCCAAGACATGCAGCACTTCCTGTTTTGACTGCTAGCTTCATGAAACTGTCTCAGCATGACATATATACATTTTTGGATTATCAGGATACACAATACCATAATTGATAATAACAAAAACATTTATAATAACACAAGTTTCACGAAAGTTTTCTTTACAAAGATTTTACAGTGAAGGCTGCAGTACCACTTAGTTATACACGTAAGAATAATGGATTGGATTTGTATGGCGCTCTTCTAGGTACTCAAAGTGCCTGACAGGGTTCCGGGTCAATTCATTCACACACAGTCATACTGGTGGTGGTGAATTACGATAGTAGCCACTGCTGCCCTGGCAGACTGACGGAAGCGTGGCTGCCATTCAGCGCCAACTGTCCCGACCACCATCGCAAACATACAGCAGCCATTCACATTTACACGAGGCAAGGTGGGTGAAATGTCTTGCCCAAGGACACAACGACCATGACCCAACTAGCAGGGGCGGGGATCGAACCACTGACCTTCCGAACACAGGCCTACCTGCTTTACCAACTGAGCCACGGTCACTATAAATATAGGGATAATGATAGAATGTAATACAAAATAAAATTGAATAAAAATCCGTCATCATGCTGAACCTTGATGGATTGTAACACTTCAGTGCTATTATGCTGGTGAACAGTTTAAAATAAACTGTGAAGAGGGAAGGAGAGAAAACACTTCAGTCTGACAAAGATGTTCTTTATCCTTCATGTGCTGCTGGAGATTTCTTCATCTCCTCAAACATAGATGATTATGTTTTCATATCGTATCATACAGTATTTTCCCTTCTCCATGCACCTTATGCACTTTATGTAAATATATTTTTTTGTAAATGTGAGAATGTATATTTTGTATAAATATATTTGTTAAGCTTGTGGTTTGTGTTGAGCTGTATCTCCTGTCATCCTGTAACAAAGCTCTGCAGTCTGATTCTCTGCATGTGCAGATTAAATTGATCTTGATATTGTTTCTGGAATCATCAGATTCTTCCATCGTATGTTTTTACTTTAATACTTTATATTTTGACTTTGTTGCACCTTTTGATGAATAACTGCAATAAAACAAAGCTTCCTGAGGACTGAGGCTTATTCGACAAATTTGTCGATATTCATCAGTTTTATTTGATCATAAACTAAACAAACACATTGTGATGCAGGACTTTTACTTGTGGAGACATAACAGGACTGTGAGTCAGCTCACTTCATGATGATCCAGATGTTTTGGTCCAGGTGTTTTTCCCTCAGGAGACTCAGAACTTTTGCTCGTGTTGACTCTGATGAACTGCTTTGTCCTCTGTCAGCGTCTCTTCTATCGTCTGCCTCTTCATGTCAACATGTCATCTCATAAACAGCTCCAGGGGGCAGCGCTGGCTTTCTGACTGGCATACAACAAAATACTCAACTTTGTTTCAGCAGTGGACATGTGGTTCTACAGTGTGAGTCTACAGTACTTATTGGCTTAAATTAATTTGATAAAAGACTATACTTGACAAAAAAAAACTAAAACTGACTAAAACCTGTTTGAGATTTCGTCGACCAGAGCTGGACTGAAACTATCAGATACAGAAATGACTAAAATTTGACTAACACTAAAATGCATTTTAGTCCAAAAGAGTAAGAATAAGACCATATCTAAAATGGCTGCCAAAAATAACACTGGGACTAACGGCTGGAACTGAATGGAGTGGCACTTCACTCCTTTGATGGGACGAGGCTTTCTGTCTTCAGTCTGCAAGCCTTTTGTACAGATGAAATATTGAATATAAAAGTGTAAAATTGTGTAGGTAAAATTCAAACCAGAATGGTAAATAGGAAGAGGAATTAAACTGTAATGCAGAACATAACTGTGCCCCAGAAGGAAGGGAGGAACCAGGAAGCAACCAGGAAATGACCAATCTGATGATGTCTGTAGTTGGCTCACCTGTGCCTCATTGCAAAGGCACAAACAATGACTGTCATCAGTCCATCCTCCACCACATGGCTGATGGTGGGTATCTGCTGCATGGGCAGGACAGGACAGAAGTTACTACAGATGGACACACTAACTCTCACGCCTCATTTCAATATATAGCTGTCACAGACTTCTCGGTTTCATTGTTACGTCAAGCTTCAGTTACATGTGCTCTGGTTAAAAAAAATACAGACTGGGCTTTTTTGTCTCTCTCTGCCTGGTTTGGCATTTGCTGTTTCACATCCTGCTGATATGTCTTCATTTCTTGCCACATGGAAGAAAGACAACTTCACGGTAATTTCATCAAGTCTGAGTTGAATTCATCAAACTACAGGTAAGAGTCAAACTACGATTGTCAGTGTTGGATGTGTCATAATCTCTTATTGTTAATAAAATATATAGATGTAAAATGTTCTCTTTTGTAAACAGGGTTTAACTTTCAATTTTGTCAGTGGTTGGAACAAACAAGCTTTCATTTCTGATCTGTTGTTCTTTTTTGTGGTTTCTCAAACACTAGTTTCATCAGTTGCTGTGAGGAAGTGTTAGTTACACATTAGTCTGTTTCAGATAGGAGCTTTGCTTTCGACAGCTGGTAAGATTTCTTTGTTAAAATAAATACTATATCTTAATGTCACAATCTTTGACTGTTAAATCAATGTGTAGATTATTTAAAGTAAATTCTCTCATGTGTACGAGTATTTCATTCTTGTGTTCTGTGTGTTGAGAGGATATTGTTACTCAGACATTTGGAAGTGAAAGTGTTTACTGATTGTGTTTACTGAGTAAATAAGTATTTTTAGCAGTTAGAGTTTATCTAAATGTTTTTTTCTTCACTTTTTTTACAATAATAGTAAGTTAATTTCTTAACATGTGAACAGTTTTTAATGCTGCAGATAAAACATTTACCTTTAGGAATGGAAGAAGACAATGACAACTTACACAAAAATTCAAAGTGAAAAATTTGAAAACAAAAACAAGCAAACTTCTTACTGCTTTTTGTTCATAATTCTGTAAAAGCAGGAAGTTACATCGGTCCGGAATGAACAGAGCAGAGCAATGAGCAACAAAGTGAAACCAAAGACAAAGAAAGACAATTTTAGATTTCTAGCTTAATCATGACCTGTTCTCCACTAGGTCAAGATATGTTATTCAACCACCCCAACTTAAAACTTTATAAAACTTAAAATATAATGATATATATTTTCAGGATTCCAGGATGCTGCATCCAAAGACAGATGGAGTGTCCTTCAGTACCTTCAGTGTTTTGCTGTACATCATATTCTTCATACCGTGTGTTGGAGGTAAATGTAGATGTTTGGTCTGGATGTCTGTTTTTTTCTATATCTGTGCCCTATATTTACACAGTTAGTGTTTGAATGATTCATAAGAACCAACAGTTCTGGAATCATTGCAGTAGATCTCTTCAGTGGTATTGTAGTAATCCCTCCAACACGTGTGCAGCAGTTTTAAACTGTGGCTGGAGAATACCTCATATTGTGATGAGCACATCAGTCTTCTGAATGTTTTAATTTGGCTTCGTTAAATGATTTCTTACCTTTAGAAGAAGAAAAAAAAATCATGAATTCATTTTGACGACTTGAATTATAACTGTGCTCTGTCTTTGCTTTTTTCTCACAGTGGAGTTTAAGATCATTTCCTCCGATCAGCCAATCATAGCCCTGGCTGGTGATGATGTCATTCTTCCATGTCATCTTAGGCCATCAATCAGTGCCAGTTATATGACAGTCATGTGGACCAGACCTGATTTGATTCCAGAGTACATCCATTTTCATCAAGATGGTCATCTGCTGTCAGAGACACAAAATCCATCCTATTTTTTACGCACTGGACTGTTTCTGGAAGAACTGCCGCGTGGAAACGTCTCCATTAAAATCATTAAAGTAAAAATCTCTGATGCAGGAAGATACATTTGTAAACTTCCATCATTGGGGAAGGAGGCCCCTGTCCAACTCATTGTTGGTGAGTCACACTGAGTACTTTGAATAAATGCTTAAAGACACAAATGAACGTATATATTTTAGCTGGATCCAAACACTCCACTGTCTGAAATTCCTTCTCTCCTCTCATCAGGTGCTGTCTCCTCACCCTTCATAGAGATTGTGTCAGATAACAATGAACATGTAGTTCTACAGTGTGAGTCTACAGGCTGGTATCCAGAACCTGAGGTGTTCTGGCTGGACGGTGAGGGAAACCTCCTCTCTGCTGGACCTACAGAGACAGTCAGAGGTCCTGATGACCTCTATACTGTCAGCAGCAGAGTGACTGTGGAGAAGAGACACAGCAACAGCTTCACCTGTAGAGTCCAACAGAACCACATCAACCAGACCAGAGAGGCAAAGATACATGTTCCAGGTAGAGAATCAGTTCTGCAGTCATTAAACATTCTGCCTGTTTTTCAACAATTGAAGTCGGGTTCACTCTGTTCTGTGTTTCAGCTGATTCCTTAAAAGTTAGGTCGCCTCCTTACTGGATTTTGAATTTGTGCATTACCATTTTTCTGTCCATCTTTGCCTGGATGCTGATTGTTTGCATACTGAAACGTAAGTCACATCACAATTTTCACATCATCTTACTGTTGTTCTGTGTGCCGCACTGAACTCAACTAAGTACTAACGACGGGAACTGAATAGAGTGGCACTTAACTTCTTTTGATGGGGTGGGGATTTCTGTCTTCAGTCTGTAAGCCTTTTGTGCAGCTGAAATATTGAATAAGTGTAAAATCATGTAGGTAAAATTCAAACCAGAATGGTAAATATTAAATGTGGGTGAGGTGGTGCAGAGGTTTGAACAGGCGCCCAACACCAGAGACTATAACTGTCACACCTGTAAAGCATGTTACTGTCTTTTCTCTTTCATTTGGTTTTAAAACAAAATTAACGCGACCATCATTTGTTTCTTTGTTTCACATGTTTCTATTCTCTGAAAGAACTACATCAATAAAGCTCATTTTAACAGACTCTTCCTCTGTTGGCCCTCAGGCTCGGAGAGGAATTAATCTGTAATGCAGAACATAACTGTGCCCCAGAAGGAAGGGAGGAACCAGGAAATGACCAAACTGATCTGATGATGTCTGTATTTGGAATCGCCTGTGCTTCATTGCAAAGGTTTGACCCTTGATGAATTTAGAACAATGACTGTCATCAGTCCATCCTCCACCACATGGCTGATGGTGGATATCTGCTGCATGGGCAGGACAGGACAGAAGTTACTACAGATGAACACACTAACTCTCACGCCTCATTTCAACATATAGCTAAAGATGTGCGCAACCTGAAGTCCATTCATTTCTACAGAGTTGCATTAAGTTAGTTGTTCCTACAACTGTCACAGAGTTCACAGTTTCATGGTCAAGTCAAGCTTCAGTTACTTGTGCTGTGGTTAAAAAGATACAGACTGGGCTTTTGTGAAGCTCTTCAGTATGAAACAAAGTGCAATAAACTGTGAGTAATCTGTGGAACCAGTTGGAGGCGTGTGTTTTTTTTCTCTTCCTGATTTTGCATTTGCTGTTTCACATCCTGCCACATGGAAGAAAGACGACTTCACGTTGATTTCATCGAGTCTGAGTCGAATACATCAAACTACAGGTGAGAGTTTCTTGCTAAAGTCAAACTACTATGTTCAATGTTGGATGTGTCATAATCTCATATTGTCTGACTGTTAAATCGCATTTGTGTCAAAGTGTGCCTGTATTTTTATATTGTTGTTCTTACTCAAACCTTTGAAAGGAAACACTGAACACCATTTCTACAGTTGAAACTATCTTTAAAATAGGTTTAGAGTTTTGTTAATTCATCTTAATACAAACCCACACTTTCTGAAGAGTTATTGGTCAGTGTAATTTTTATTAATGAGCTAATGGCTTACCACCTCAGTATCAAAGATGGGAGTAGCTTAGCCAAGAGAGATAGCCACTGCCAAGCTGGTTAGTGAACTGCCCAGATGTTACCAATATTTATGAACTGACAGATGAACGCCTTCAAACTATGAATTATGCATGTGGATTCTGCTCACATGTTAAGCAACATCCTGAGACCAAAGGGGGGATTTTGAGACCCACAGATGAGTCAGTCTGTGTTTCATGCCACGAGGAACAAGACAATTATACGTTAATTTCAACAAAGTCAGGCATCACAAGACTGTCTGTTTAAGACAGGAAGTCAGACAGTGTAAAGTTGTGTAAAGATACATTTTTGATGGTATGGTCCTGAGTTTAAAGTTTTCAGTTATTTCCTGTTATAATTTGGAGGTTTTTTGCTGACGTGTCATGTTCTGTGTTAAAACCCAGTGCACCAAGGGAAAAGGGAAGCAACAGAGGAACCACGTGGTTCAAGTAAAGTTATTCATAAGACAGGGTTTCAAAAGAGGTTGCAAATAAGAACAGTGAGTCAAAACTCTGACAGCAAGGGCCAACGGCTGCTGTCACACTACAGAACTAAGTATAACCACATGAGGACTCTTCAAAAACTGAGCTGATGATCTTAAAATAAACAATCTACACGACAAATGTACTGACTGTGATGGTGCAATGACTGTTATCAGTTCTTTAATCAATACCTGGCCCAGCCACAAGTAAATCAGAAGTCAAATTGCATTAATCACCGCCAGTAGCACTACTACAAGTTCAGCGTGTGCATGCACACACAAAGGCTGGCCAGAAGTGAGTCAGCTGATTTATCTATCTGAGCTGGGCTTCTTGTAGCTTTGTTGCCTTAATTGCTATGCAGTTATTGGAGGGTCAGGCTAAGTGACTCTCCACCAATCAGGCTCCAGAGGGTGGAGAGCCGGTAGGTGGCGGTGTGGTTGCAGCCAAAGAGCCAACCAGAGACCGGGGATGGCACGTCCGGTTAACATACACTCAAGGAAGGATCAGTCACACAGAATAAGGGGGAGGCGTCCTGTCTGTATGTGGTTTGAGGTCTTTTTTGATTGCCTTCATAGTTTCACCCGCCCCACAGTAGTCTTTCCTACCGATGATATTTAAACATGTTTTCCAGACTCTCAGTCTGTTCTTCTGTTTTACTCCTCCAGTGTTGTTAAGTCTTGCATTTGGGTCCTTTTTTGGTTAAGCTTGATTTTTGATTTGCATCCACTTTGTTTTTAAATTTCAGAAATCCAGGACACTCCAATGACAACACACAGTAAGGAAGTGTCCTTCAGCGTCCTCAGTGTTTTGATGATCTGTCTCGCTATCATTCTTCTAACGATGTCTTTTGGAGGTAATTTCCAAGCCCAACACTTGAGTATGAACACACCTGGCAATATGATCAATTTGATATAAGAAACACATGACTATTGTTTCAGCCAAATCAAGCAGAATCTAATGAGACTTCATGTGTTTAGTCCTCTAGAACCGACTCTCCTCCTTTGATTCATCTTTATTAGATGTTTTCTTGCTATTGATTCATTCTTATGACATGATTTATAACTGTGCTGCTGTTTCGCGCTTGTTCTTGTGTTTTTCTCGCAGCAAAGTCTGAGTTGATTTGTTTACATCAAGCCATAGCTCTGGTTGGTGAGGACGTCCTTCTTCCATGCAACCTTGAACCTGCAGTCACTGCCAATTATGAGACAGTGGTGTGGACCAGACCTGGTCTGATTCCAGAGTACATCCATTATCATCAAGATGGACGTCTGCTGTTTGAGAAACAAAACCCATCTTATTCTTTACGCACAAGACTGTTTATGGATGAATTGCCACATGGAAACGTCTCCATGAAAATATTCAGAGTGAAAATCTCTGATGCTGGAAGATACATTTGCAACCTTCCATCAATGGAAGAGGAGTCTTCCATCCAACTCACTGTTGGTGAGTCAGACTCTGATTGACTTGATGTACATATTTTGGCTTGATCTGAACCCAGTTTGAAATTCTTCTCCTCTCATCAGGTGCTGTCTCCACACCCTTCATAGAGGTTGTGACTAATAACAGTGAACATGCAGTTCTCCAGTGTGAGTCTGCAGGCTGGTATCCAGAACCTGAGGTGTTCTGGCTGGACGGTGAGGGAAACCTCCTCTCTGCTGGACCTACAGAGACAGTCAGAGGTCCTGATGACCTCTATACTGTCAGCAGCAGAGTGACTGTGGAGAAGAGACACAGCAACAGCTTCACCTGTAGAGTCCAACAGAACCACACCAACCAGACCAGAGAGACACACATACATGTTCCAGGTAGAGAATCAGTTTTGAATACTGTCTGTTGTAAGATATGGTCAGAAATGTAGTTCAAAACGGTCAGAAAAATAACTGCATTATTGAAGACGTCTATGGAATGTTTTGCGATGTGTACTGAAGTTAGCATGCTAACCAGCTAGCCCATCCTGTCTATACAACTTTGTAGCACAGGAGGTAATAGTTTTCTACATTTCACAAACTCTCTTAGCTTTAGTGTAATACATGAGCAAAATAAACTCACAAAATGTAAAGAACGGAAAATAATCCTCATTTCACATAGTAAGATTTGAAAATGTTCCAGCTTTGCACGTCGTTTTCACTCACTGCTGGTGTCATGGAGTAATAGTCCTGGTCAGAGTCACTGTAAATCGCCTCCATACTGTATCCCCTGTCTTAAAACTGACCTCTGTCAGTTTTGGAGGCTGTGTTCAGTCCCTGTTCAGTGTCGAGCTAATCTGGTTAATCTGGTAACCACAAAGCTGCATCCAAGTATAGCTAGTATAGAGCAGAAGTTGTCAGAAGCTCTGCTGAAACGCTGCCCCTTATATTTTGGGAGCTACCTTTGAATTCTGGTCATATTGTACCAATCATATCTCAAACGATTGAGGTTGTTTATAAAATGTCCTGCTGTTCTGTGTTGTATCATTTCAGCTGATTTCTTCAAGGATCAGTACTCTTCTCATAGGATTTGGATTCTTTCTGTGAGTGGTGCTTTGATCATCATCATTATCACCATATGCATAAAGAAACGTAGGTCACACATTTATTTTCCTTTCGTCGGCTGGATTACTCAAAAACTGCTGAACTCCACCAAACTTGGACAGAGGATGGGTCACAGCCCAGAAAAGACACCCTTAACTGTTGCCACAAATCTGGATAAAGGGACAGATCCAGGATTTTGTTTTCTCACTTCATTCAACATTGACAGATGGGGCATTTTTTCAGCATCTTTGTTTACAAGTTCCTCTGGGAATAATGCATGGATCGTGATGTGTAAAATCAGGCGTATGGAGCTCCTCTGGGCTCTCTTCTTGGCCCTTTGCTCTGCTCTTTATATATTGCACATCTTGGTCAAATTATTCACAGTTATGGAAAACATTTTCACCAATTCGCATTTTCATATTAAAAGTTCAGAGGCCAGCTTGTCAGTATTTAATGGAAGATCCTGCTGCTGAATTATTTGATTGTTTCAACCTGTCCCACCTGTTAGTATAATATTTTTTTTTTGGTGGGTCCGTCTCAATGTCAATTAATTAACTTCAGCATTTCAAACTCGTGTTTGTCCTGCTGACGAGAAAACAGTTAACATCTAATTAAAATTGCATTTCTCTAACTTCTGTTTTTATTTGTTTCCCTCAAGGTCGCTACGTAAGCCGCTCTTTTCTCTTTCCCTGTCTCTAGCTTTTTCCTCTTCCTCCCCTTTTTTCATCCAGGCTTCTCTCTGGTGGACTGTCTGAAACCCAGGAACCTCTGTGGATCGTCGTACCAAACGGGCCAGCCCCCCTCGTTACTAACTTCTGTTTTACAATCTTCTTGTACTGGTACAAAATATCTTTACATCCTAATAATTTTGTGCTGATTATTTTGTGTGACCTGTTCTTTTCTAGGTCACCATGGCCTACTGGACCTCGTGTGGCTTGGACACCATTTGGCGGCGCCTGTTTCCTATGAATCACCTGCATCAGATATTCTTGTCAACAATATCTATGAACTGTTTTGTTGTTCTGTTCTGTATACGCGACACCTATTGCATGTCTGTCCATCCTGGAAGATTGATCTCTCCTTTGCTGCTATTCCTGAGGTTTCTTCTATGTTTTGGGTTTTTTTCCCCTGTTAAAAGGGTTTTTTTTTCTCAACATGGCAAATTTTTCCTCTCTAGGATGGAGGATCTTAGGTTAGAGGGTGTTATTCACTGTACTGATTGTAAAGCCGGTTGAGGCAGTGAAATTATAATATTGGCCTATATTCATGAAATCAAGTCAAATCAGTTGTTAGCTGCGTTAACATGGACAATATTTCTTCAAAATGATTGAAATCATTCTGATAAGAGTTTCCATCTTAACTGTTTTGCCTACTGGACCTCGTGTGGCTTGGACTTCATTTGGCGGCGCCTGTTTCATATCATTCGCTTGCATCAGATATTCTTGTCAACGATATCTATGAACTGCAATTTTGTTTTTCTGTTCTGTACACACGCCATCTATTGCATGTCTGTCCGTCCTGGAGGATTGATCCCTCCTTTGCAGCTCTTCCTGAGGTTTCTTCTATGTTTGTGTTTTTTTCCCCTGTTAAAAGGGTTTTTTTTTTCTAAACATGGCAAGTTTTTCCTCTCTAGGATGGAGGATCTCAGGACAGAGGGTGTCGTTCACTGCATAGATTGTAAAGCCGGTTGAGGCAGTGAAATTATAATGTTGGCCTATATTCATGAAATCAAGTCAAATCAGTCATTAGCTGCTTTTACATGGACAATATTTCTACAAAATGATCGAAATCATTCTGATAAGAGTTTCCAACTGTTTACATGCATGCTAGATGCAGAGTGCATCCAGCTGCTGTCGAGTGTCTGATCTGATGGAAATATAACAGAGGAGGAATTACTTTTTGAGAATATTCTGTTTCCATATTTCATGTGCGTGTTTATTGAGCTAATGTTAGCAAATGTTGTGATGTAAGTCAATATTGAACTCACCAGTAATGCTGCTGTCGTCTGGAGTAGGAACAGAGTTATCCTCAAACCTCACAGCTACACTGCAGCAAGTCGTGTTCAGTCTCCCATCAGATCATCCATGAGTCTATCGGGGTCAGAAACACTTTTGCTGTTTTGACTGAAAGTGTCGTTGTTGTCTTCAGCTCGCCTGTAGCTTCCTCTGCTGTAAATGATCCAAACAGGAGTTGGACCTTCTGACTGGCCTTTAAAGGTGCATTCTGTAGTTTTGGAGAAGAAGGTTGAAATGTTTGTAATATTAATGAGGTAATAATACAAACTTTTTTTACATGAGTGAAAAAACAAGCTGTTCTCAGAGGAAAATAAGGTCCCAGAACACTGTTCGAAGCTAGAAAAGTGACAGCGTCCGCCACATATAAACACAGTAAAACAGTATAAATTGTGTTGTACTTTAATGTCAGTTTATCCATTATTTGTTATTATTGTTAGGTTTGAGTAGGCATTAAAAAGTCAGTTAATTAAGATCTCTCTATTCTGATCAACATTTCTTCCCTTAAACTACAGAATGCTCCTTTAATGCAATAAGACTGAATGTGTTTTAACTAAATGAATCTGTGATGTATGATTAAAACAACTCCTTCCCTTATTCTCTCTTTCTCTGCCTCCCTTCATCTGTCCTCCATCCCATTCACATACTGCAGATGTAGTGAAAGTTCATGTAAAGTCCAACTCTGCCCCCTGCTGCACATTAACTGTCATGTCATGAAGGAGAAACTGTGAGGAATTATTGTAAAGAGAAATCACAGAAGAGAAGCTGACTGATTCTGTTTCCTACATTAAATCACAGTAAGAGGGAGAAGAAAATCTCCACACATGTCACAATAATGTGATCAGTAATTTTATTATCAGCTCATCTTTTTTCATCTAAATGCAAACACGTCTAACATTAATAGAACATGGTACTACATGATATTAGACATAAATAGAGGAAACACTGATTCTTACTTTTAAACTATACTGAACAACTGAAATGTAAAAAACTTTAGGTTTGTACCATCATGTTAAAATGTTAAATAACTATATTAATAGTAATAATAGTTATTAACGTGCTCCTCAGAGGATTTTGTATGTTCATCCACATACCACAAATTACATAAATCATATTTTTGGATACAGTGTAGGATATTCAGATACAAGCAACACAAGGTGCTTTAAAAGAGCGTAGAATGACTTTTAAAACAGTAAAGAAGACACCAAGAAACAAAACATTAAAGCAAGTTAAAGAATAAGATAAAATAGAAGAAGCTTAAAAGAGACTAAAAGTCTTTAGTTTTAGCTCTTGGGACTGAAATCAGACCTGAACCTGACGACCTCAGAGGTTCTGGATGGTTCTGACAGAAGCAGCAGATAATAAAGTGTTTTATAAAACCAACAGCAGGATGTTGAATGTTTTCTTTGACTGACAGGAACAGAACAGACTCTGGAGTAGTATTAAAGCCAAGGAAATTAATAATCAGACTGAATCACAGAAAATATTATTCATATGTATTTATTCACTGCAGTGCCTCTGAAATCTTTACACTTTTGGACATTAAATACCATACAGCCTGAGACATATGCACAAAACCTTATAAACGTGTATTAATTGTAGCTGTATAAGTAAAATAAAATGCAGTTGCAGAAGTTATTTTCATCTAGTTACAGTTTTGTTGCTGTTATCATCTACAGAAATCACATTTGGCGATACTAACAAATAAATAGGTATAGATAAATACATACATACATTGAAAAAAAAAAAAAAATTGGTCTTTGAAAATCCAGAGCGTTCTGACTTAAATTGTAACTGAGTTCTGTCTGAGTGGCGGAAGTGACGTCATCCTCCCCCTCCTCCCTGCGGGTCTGTCAGGGTTTTTCCCTGTGACTGTGGAGGCTGTCAGGAAATATAAACAGGTATGCGCATGTTTTTATTCATGAATAGATGTGTTTCAGGTGTTTGTCTCTCTCTTTACATCACACACAGGCTCATTTATATGTATATCTTCAAAATAAAAGACAAAATCACACACTGAGGAACCTGCAGTTTGTTTATAGTTTGTTTTTATATCGGTGAACGTCGAGTTTAACTGTCTGCTCACACAAATCACAGAGAGTTAAAGTCGAGACATCAGGACTGAGATATGTCGTTCATATGGAGTTTTTAAGTCCGTTTCAGTAGATCTGAAACACGTTTTACTCACATCATCAGCTCCGTGTGTCGAAAGTGAAAGTAAAGTGAGACTGAGTGTAAAGACGCAGTGAAGGACTCTGAGTGAGCTCTGTCTCGTATCTTACTGTACAAGTGTTGGACAGTAAAGTCAAAGTCACGTTTGGATTCACACACCAGCCTCGTTCCAGTTGAATTCACCTGCTGACATGAAGGTGACATGTGAGTGAACGACCACCAGAGGGCGCTGCAGGTCAGCTGTCACACACTGAGGAGGGAAGTGGATATTAATATCATACAGCTGATGATTGTGATGGGAAACCCGCAGCTGAACGTTTAGTATGTATATCTGAGGGTTTCTTAATGTCATTAGAAGAGAAAAAATAATGGGTATAATATTATTTAATCCCGTGTTATTAATAATAAATAAGATTTTTTTTATTTCTATAGAGCACTTTTAGGAACAGAGTTTTTGAAGCACTTTGACAATCAAGCAAAAACAGGAAACTCAGTAAGAAGATATCTCTGAATAAACACAAGGAAGAGTTGTCCAACATTTACATTTAGTGAAGCTGTGCGGGGTCGAGTGAGGGAGCAAGTGAGTCTTTTGCGGAAGATGGCAAGTGACTCTGCTGTCTTGGCATTGGTTGGGACTTCGTTTCCTACACTGAGGTGCCAAAACAGAGAAGAGTTTGGACTTCGCAGAGCTGGCTTTGTCTGCTTTCAGCGATGGCAGTACCCATCGGCCAGCTGATGTAGATGAGCAGAGCGCTCACGCTGGGACGTGTGGTCTGCCAGTGTTTGGAGGTAGATGGGTGCAGTTCTGTTGACGGCCTTGAAGGCCAGCACCATCGTCTGGAAACGGATGTGGACTGCAACAGGAAGCCATTGGAGGTCATTGAGGAGGGGGGTCACATGGGAGAATTTGGTCAGACTGATAGATTAGGTAGCGTTCTGGATAGGTTTAGTCACAGAGGCTGGGAGTCCAGCCAAGAGGGAGTAGCACGGGAGATGACCAGCGCTTGGACCAGGAGTTGCGTTGCGTCTCTTGTGAGGAATGACCGGATACTGCGGATGTTGTAGAGGCCAAATATGCATTATCAGCCCACAGCAGTGATGTTGTTGAGGATTATAAACAGGTTCCTCGCTGTTGATGAATAGGGGTGTGCCAAAATATCAATACCACGATATATCACAATATTTCGTCTTGAGGTATGTTATCGATAGACAAATGTGCCAAATATCAATATTTAAAATAAATATTTAAATTTGTTTTATTTTTTTGGGCCCACCACCACCACCCCTCTTCGGAGGACAGCTTTATCTTTATTCAAACATAGGTATACAACCAAATGAAATTTAAAGAATGGTTTAAGTAGCTCTAAAACCCACACATATAGATACCTAATGATAGTTGTAGTCAGTGTGTGTGTTAAGAAGAGACACTGTGCAATATACTCTTTGTTTACTTGGCTGTCATTCATGTGAAATTGACTGACAATGTTTTGTAATTCCTGTGAAATGGATTCAGTGCAGTCAGTAAATTTTGAATTTCTTCAGTGACACAGATATCGTGGTGAATCGTGGATTAAATTTCTTGCAATATTGCAGTTGCAATATTTATCGCAGAATCGCTGTATGGTGATATTATCGTTATCGTGGGCAAAATATCGTGATAGTATCGTATCACAAGGTAACTGGTGATACCCAGCCCTATTGATGAAGGCGATACTGTGACATCCTCGACAGTGGTCGGCAGGTCCATGCGAGGGCAGTCTGTCCCCGGGATGAAGAGGAGTTCAGTCTAACTAAGGTTGGGTTTGAGGTGATGAGCAGCTGTCAAAGCGAAGATGTCTGCAGATATTTGCGAGATGCACGTTGCAACGTTTGTGTTAGAAGATGGGGGGGAAAGAGAGGACCAGTTGGTGTCGTCTACATAACAGTCGAAGAGAATCCATGTGATGTGACTGCAGAGCCTAGTGATCTAGTGTATAGTGAAAACAGAAGTAGTCCTATTACTGAACCTTGTGGGACACCAGTTTCCAGACAGCAGGGTTTAGACAAGGAGCCGTTCCATGTAACCTGAAAGGATTTGTTAGGTATGATGTGAACCAGGTTAGAGCTGAGTCAGTAAAAAAGTAGGTAAGTTAATCAACCTAACAAAACAGGTGTCAATTGAGTTTGTTTTAGCTGTTGAAAAGCCGGATCATTCATGTGAATTAAAACTGTTTCTGTATCGTCATTCTGATAAACTTTTCCTTTTGTTTTATTTCTACTTTCAGAACTCCAGGATGATTCATGTGAGACTCAGCCCGGCCCTGAACTTTCAGTTTGGTGTCTTCACTGTCCTGGTGCTCCTGATACACTCATGTAAAGGTGAATTTAACATTTCTGATGTTGCCCTCATAAACACATGTATTCTGCATTCACTGCAGAAATTAAAATAAAAATCTTGTTTTCTTTTCAGGTCAGCCTCGTGTGATCGGTCCAGCTCAGACAATAGTGGCAACAATCGGTGAGGACGTCATTATGCCGAGCTTCCTGGACCCTGTCATGGATGCTTTTGGTATGACAGTGGAGTGGACGAGACCCGCCCTGA
The DNA here is from genome assembly GCF_900880675.1 of Sparus aurata. Lineage (NCBI taxonomy): Eukaryota > Metazoa > Chordata > Actinopteri > Spariformes > Sparidae > Sparus > Sparus aurata. The sequence continues at coordinate 6,872,946 of NC_044196.1, read as the reverse complement.
ACCCCAGTTTTGTCTTTGTGTGGCGTGACGGAGTGGAGCTTGAGAGTAAAAAAAATCCACTGTACGAGGGAAGAACATCAGTGTTCACTGAGGAACTGAAGCGCGGAAACATTTCACTGAAACTCTCCAGAGTGAGAGTATCTGACGAGGGACGATACAGATGCTTCATTCCAGCACTGGACAAAGACCATGTTGTTCAGCTTGTTGTAGGTAAGAGGTAATATCTTCCTCCATTGCTGCCATCACTATGACCACAAGAGGTCACCCCAGAACATAAATGTGACTGTCGATTGTTCTTGTCTGGTCTTCAGGTGCTGCCTCCTCACCTGATGTCCAGAAGACCAAAAACAGCAGCAGAGTGGTTCTACAGTGTGAGTCTACAGGCTGGTATCCAGAACCTGAGGTGTTCTGGCTGGATGGTGAGGGAAACCTCCTCTCTGCTGGACCTACAGAGACAGTCAGAGGTCCTGATGACCTCTATACTGTCAGCAGCAGAGTGACTGTGGAGAAGAGACACAGCAACAGCTTCACCTGTAGAGTCCAACAGAACCACACCAACCAGACCAGAGAGACAAAGATACATGTTCCAGGTAGAGAATAAAATGTTTATAGAATCACTGTCTCTGCTTCAGATAACTGTGATTGTACCTCACACATTTCTGTTCTGTGTCATTACAGATGATTTCTTTACGGGCCCGTCTGGTTCTAGTTCATCTCTTCCTGTCATCATTGGTTTGATTCTCTGCATCGTGTTTGTTCTCGTAGCAGCTGCTGCTGTTGTTGTGTGGAAATGGAGACAAAACAAAATCAGTAAGTCTGCAAATATTTAAAATCACATGAAGTCAAATCCATTTTGGCTGGGTTTTTTTTTGCTGACATCACCTGAACAATGTCATGAATGGATCTGTGGCAAATTTGTCAGAATGTGTTTGTTGGTATAATATTATTTTCCTTCGGGGCAAATTGTCTGTTTAATATTATGTTCTTTGGGCTCTAATAGCTGTGGACTGTACGTGGCTAGAAACAAAAAAACTTGAAAACATGACCCCAGTTAGCAACATTGTGGCCTGGGCAAGAACACAATTTTGGAAAAACCACATCCCTCACGCCCTGAGTGCTGTTGACTTGAAATTGGACATTGAAGTCCAGCTCAGTATGGTCTACCAAAAAAACTGATGTGGAATTGTTTAACTGCAAAACCACAAGTGGTCACTGGGAAAGATTGGAAGCTAGTTTTTGCAGCACTGCTGTGTCAGGTCTTAATGATACATTCATGTATAAAATCATGGCTGCCATTAACCAAAAAACTTGATGAAGGGCCAAAAAATTGTCATAACTCATTCAAATCAAATCAAATCAATTTTATTTATATAGCCCAAAATCACAATCACATTGCCTCAGTGGGCTTTACAATCTGTACAGTGAACAACATCCTCTGTCCTTAAACCCACGATTCGAGTGAGGAAAAACTTCACATGTTGATGGAAAAAAAAACCTTTTAACAGGGTAAAAAAAACAATGGAAGAAACATCAGGAAGAGCCACAGAGGAGGATCCCTCTTCCAGGACGGACAGTCATGCAGTAGATGTTGCTCATTATGACTGGTCAGTCATCACAAGAGGGCACCAAACATATCAAACACATGTGACTGAAGCCAGTCGACAGGATGATCTGTGAACACATTAACCAAAAAAAGAAACATGTCATGTGAACTCTGTTGATTGTTTGTGATCACAGGGAACAAGAAGCAGCGCGAGGATGAAGAAGGAGGAAACAGTCCAGAACTGAAGCTCCTGATGGGAGGAGACACAGACGGAAAACAACCAACAGAAGAGACAGAAACAGTGAACAATGTGGACGAGTTCAGAGGAGAACCAGGTCAAACTGAAACAGACGAGGAAACACTACAACAAGAAGCAAACAATGCTCAATGTGCTGAGAGTGAAGGAACAGAGCTTCAGTTTACACAAGAGGCAGGAGGACAAACAACAAGAGAGACACAAACAGGTTTGGACCAGAGTCAAGAAGAGACAGAGACTGAAGCAGTTACTGAGACAGATTCTCTACATCCAGTCAGCACTAATCTGAACAACAAAGACACTAAAACTGTGACCATGGTGGAAGAAAGACACAAAGACAATAATCAGCAGACAGCTGAGAAGAAAGGAGCCCAGAGTTTAAAGGAGAGAGACAAACATGGAGAGCAGCCAAAGGTAGAGACAGCGGACACTAATGTTCACAGGAACAACGAAGCAACAAGTCCTCAATATCAAACAGACGCTCAAACACCACAGATAGAACAAAACGATGCTAAAGGTGCTGTAACTGACGGAACAGAGCCTCAGTTTACAGTCAGAGATGGACAAAGAGATCCGTCCTTGGCAGAAGGAGAGATAGGAAATGGTTTGGAGAAGAGTCAAGATGAGACAGAGATTAAACCAGTCAAAGCAGGAGATGTTCCAGATCCAGCAAGAAATGATCCAAACAACAAAGAGCATGAAAACAAAAATACAAGTGACAACACAGAGAAGCCACAGGAAGGACAGACTGACAATAAACAGCAGGTAGAAGAAGAGAATAGAAAAAAATGTGCAGCTGATGAAACAGAAGCTCAGAGTTTGACTGAGGAAGACAAACATGGAGAGCAGCAGACAGCAGAAAGAGAGACACTGAGGGACAGAGAGAAGGAAAACCTGCAGAAGGAACTAAAGACAAAAGAAAGAGAACTGGAAAAAAATGTTAGATATGTTTCTAGATATGAGAGGCAGATGAAGGATAAGGAGGAGCAGATAACTGAAGTCAAACAGCAGCTGGAAGAGGTGAAGAGACAGAGAGAAGAGACTGAGAGGACGATGAGGTCAGTGAAGAAAAAGGACAAAGATTATAAACATTTTTTAGTTCTGAACAAGAAGGAGGAAGAACTTCAGGAACAGCTGGAGAAGTTAGAGACACAACTGGAGGGAATAAAGAAAACGAGAGAGTATGTCAAGACAAAAGAAAAGAAAAGCAACAAATGAAAAGGAGGAAACAAAGGAGCTGGAGATGCAGAAGAATCAGAGTGATCCAGTTGATTCTTGATCCCTGGACTGAAGAGTGTAACCTTCAATGAAGATGGATGTAAAGTGCAGTAGATGTTTAGTTGTGGACATTTGTCAGTGTGTCAGTGTGATCATGGTCTGACTCTGACTGAACTCTGGACTGCATGTGTTGTGTTTGAGTTGTGTTGCTGTTAAACAGTCCTGTCTGTTGTGTCAGTGCTGCTGCTGTCATGGTACCGTTTGGTTTTTAGTTTTCTGAAAAAGTCAGAACTCTAATCCTCGTCTGTAGTTTAATATCCATCTTGGTAAAGACACAAACATCACAGCTGACTAGGGCTGGGCGATATGTACTAATAGTCATATCCCGATATATTTAGGCAGAATATCGATATACGATATATATCCCGATATTTTTATGCAAAGTGAGAGCAAATGTTCAGTCAAAATCAAAGCCAAATATGACATGTGGGTGGGAATTTCATCATTTTTTTGGCCTTCACTTTTTTTTTTGTCAGGGGCACAAAGGCCACTGAGTAAAATGTGTTGATTTACCTTTCAGACTGATACCATAACATCCTAATTTATAATAAGACATGGATTATGTATTAACAAATTTTTTAATACCAATATCAAGTTAAAGTTACATTATAAAGTAGTTTTTGTTAAGTAGGGTTAGAGTGAGGTGAGTTTTGTGACACTATACTGAATATTAGTGTTACTGAATATTTCTCCCAAATAGAAATTCCCCAAAATTATGGCAAAGCACATTTTTTCCAAACAAAATATTGTAGAATAACCAGCAGGAGACCACTGATGTGTGGAGTGATTTTGGTGACACTACACTCTGAATAATAGTGAAGTTATTGAATATTTTTTGTAGTTTCTCTTTTCAGTGTTGCACTTTGTAGACGGTCCCTGCGCCCTCGTCTCACAGCTGGCTGACCATACAGACCAGAGTTAATGTCCAGCCGCTCGTTTAGATGAAAATAAGGTTGTAGCTCGTTGTCTTCCTTACTACGGTAGGAAAGAGCCGTCAGTTGTGTTTTAACAAGGTTTCACTTATGAGTTATTGATCCGGGAAGTTCGAATCTGTGAATATATTTCCAACTTTACCGGACTAAATCCTACCACATAAGTCAGTTACGTATCATAGTCAAAACCGGCTGCGCTCGCTCGCTGTGCTGTAAGTTTCGTTCTTCTGTTTTGAGACGCTGCTGCTGTTTGAGAGGCTTTCACGTGAGATCATCGTGATGATGAGACTCCACCTGCGCGAACCGCGGACTCACTGAAGTTACTGTGAGTGACTACTGTGCACTCAGGTGGCTGTAATTAAAGGCGAGAACACTACGCTGACCGGGCCAGGGGCACAGAGGACACTGTGGCCGTGCGATGATATTTTTTCACGGGGTATCAAGGCCAAAGTGTGGGGCAACTGCGGCCACCAAAGTGTTTGTTGAAGTACCGGAGTGTCTGTTCCAGCCCCTCCCCTCTCTGTGCATGAAGGAGGAGGAGGGGCGGGGGGAGCAGTGCAGAGAGCTCCGGGTCAGCGGTTTGCCCGGAGCAAGAATCACAGCGCAAATTTGAACTATATCGATGTATGCGATATGGTCTAATTCCATATCACATTTCAAAAATATATCGATATAAGTTTTATATCGATATATCGCCCAGCCCTACAGCTGACTTCTACTTTTTTCATTTTTTACTGCTTATAATTGATATTGAGCCGTTTTATGCTGTTTCTATAATGTCATGTGCCGTCACCAAACAAACTCTGTATTATTATATTCACATTATATCACATCATTACACATTAGTATGTGTGTATAAATAAATATGATTTATAACTCTACTACTCTATACTCTCTCAGAGCTGCTGTACATTACATGATCTTTAACGATCCACATTCACATTTGATTCTCATGTTCATGTGACATGTTGCTCCATATTTCATATCCAATGGTCCTATTAACATTTTAATACATGTTATTAAAATGCTTATAATCTGAGAAAGCTCAACATTGTGTCTGATAATACACATGTAAATATAGGTGTTGTCTACTTCATATTGAAGTACATTTAATATCAGATTAATTAAAGAATTGAAGAGGAAGACGTGTTGTGTTCAGAAATTAAACTTCTCTTCAAAAATGAATCATGAATCATTGATTTATCAGTGATTGAGAAGGAGTGGAAGCATTCTGACATCTTTAAATCAGGTGAAACCACATTAAACACAAGTTACCATCAGAGCAGAGTGTTTGTAGAGGTGGTCAAACATCTGGAAGAGATGTTCACACTTTACATCCCTCGTCAGAAAGTCAGACAGGATTTGTTAATTATATATTTTATCAAATTCTGCTGGTTCAAATAAAATCCTGCAGGATTCACATGAGTGTCCTTAAAAATATAATGAGGCTTTATATCTCACTGAGTTAGTCTGCCTGTTTAAGACAAACATATCATTTTAGCAATCATGAGACAAACAGTACAAGAAGAAGTAGAAGAATCTCTCAGATGTTTCATACATCATCAATGACGACACTAAAGCGTGATATCAGAAGTCTCTCTCTCTGTGATCTGCTGTGTCTAAGCTGCTCTTGTTTCCTCACATTAATGACATGTTCCACATGAACACAGTGAACATCCTGATCATGTGTTCTTAAAGCAACACTGACTCGTTTCTAGCAGCTGACCACAGATCAGAGCCCCTCCCCACCTCCCCTCCGTTCACACGGTGGCAGTGAGTCCTGCAGGAGACAAACAGGTCTGGACACGTTTTCATGGTTACACACTGAGTACTGTATGTGTTCAGAGGCTGCAGGTAAGATCACTTTCATCTTCACCTTTTACTCACATGGTGAATGTGATGTGGTATCATATCTGTACATGCGATATTGTGCCAGTGATGATGTGATGACGTGTCACGATCGAAAGTGAAAGTAAAGTGAGACTGAGTGTAAAGACGCAGTGAAGGACTCTGAGTGAGCTCTGTCTCTTATCTAACTGTACAAGTGTTTGACAGTAAAGTCAAAGTCACGTTTGGATTCACACACCAGCCTCGTTCCAGTTGAATTCACCTGCTGACATGAAGGTGACATGTGAGTGAACGACCAGCAGAGGGCGCTGCAGGTCAGCTGTCACTCACTCAGAAGGGAAGTGGATATTAATATCAGACATCTGATGATTGTGATGTGAAACCCGCAGCTGAACGTTTATTTTGTATATTTGAGGGTTTTTTGGATTGTTAACCCACACCCCACTGTAGCATGTGGACAAACAGTAAACTAAATGTCTAATTTCTTTCAGTTATAGAAATACAGTCTAATACATCTATAAACATATTTATGTATATATGTTAATTGTGTTTGTATTCTATATTAACTGCCATTTACGACTATTTACAAAATTACAGCATAAATAACTATTTACAGATTATTATTCACTATTAACAAAAACAATTATTATTAAAAACAATATTAAAACAGTAACAGGTGATGGACAGTAACAGGCTGAGCAGGAGTCCCTGCAGTGCTGCTGGGCTGGATGGTGTCAGTGGGACATCATCTGGGTCGGTACTCAGGGTGTTTGGGGGTCCAGTCTCCTCTGTCCACCACATCCTCCATCAACTGGGTCTGCAGTTCTGACTCCATCCACGGCTGCCATGTCATTAAGAATGTTTTAAGAAAGAGGCAAGAATTATAATTTCATACTCTAATTATAATATTAATAATAATAATAATAATAATAATAAATTACAACAAACAAAACTATCCACCAAACACTTTAAATAGGAATAATGCCTTTAAAATATCAGCAGTTTACATGTCAGCACTAACGTAATGTATCGGTATGTTAATGAGCCCAAACTGTTAGCTAATGATAATAATGATAATATTGATAACATTACTGTGGGTTCAATAACAGGTTTACCTCTCCACGGTCCTCTCAGCCGGAGATAAACCAGAGCCGCTTCTACTCTTCCTCCACAAGCAGGAGGATTAAAAAGGAAATCAGGAATTCCTGAAGCTCAAACAGATCTGACTGTCAAACTTTACTCTTCTTGTCACTTTCTTTCTTTTTTTTTTTTTTCAAAAACTTTATTGAAAGTTGCCAGCACATACAAATGCATATCGACGATACAATTATGTTGGTGTAATCATGAGAACACAGAAATAGAACAAATTGTTTACATTCAAAAGGTAAACAACGGGACATGAAAGGTGACGAAAAAGAGAAAGGGAGGAGAGAGAGAGAGAGAGAGAGAAATAATAGTAACAAAAAGAGTGCGAGAGTATGACAATCAGATTCTTCTTGTCACTTTCGAGGACCGGGGCTGCAGAAATAGTGACGTACGGATAGAGGCGGGAACATCTGGTGACGCAACTAGGAAATCCTGCAAAGGACGCTGCCTGCAGGTCTCTCTGAAGGACCCTTGCCTTTGCTGGCGGCGAAGGATGACGAAGGCAGGGTCCTTGAAGGATGCTGCCCTGAATTGAGACACAGCACTGTCTCGTCAGTAGTTTGGTTTTGTGGCGTCAGACCTCGAACAAACCACGAAAAGTTGTTGCAACTAAAGTCAGCGGACCGACACATTTATTTCAGCATCTGAAACAGACGCCTGGATCACAGTGGGACACTTGTTGTTCACTACAAGAAGACCGCAGCAGCCACAAACACCCGCTATAAAGCAGCTAACATTAGCTTAATCATTGTGACCCATATGAGAAGAAAGGGTCCTGGTGGACAGCTACAGAGGCAGTCACGGTGCATATCGTTAAAAAGCTGGAGGTTCATCCACATGCTGAAAATGTTCGACCCCAGGTTTGTGCTACGAAGTCAAAACGGGTGTTCTGTCCAAAAATGTGTTACAGACAGCAAGCATACACCTGATGTCCTGTACATCTACCAACATGTCGTGTTAACTATGCAATGCATTCAGATGTTTAATTTAGTTTACGTATCTTCAGGGATATGTGATATGTTTTGGAATAATAAAGTATTTGATAAAAGTTATGTTGACACTTTATCAATAACGATATGGAGGCTGATCTGTTTTTATAATAGCAAGCAGTCTGACATGTTACATTTATGTTCACGAAAGCATTTTATCAAAAAGGGACACATTCTTTTTAAAAGGATGCACTTTTATTAATGTTTTCAAGTGAGTTTGAATCTGCACTGTTTACAATGGCACAAACATTTGTTTAAAATCAGAGCATTAAAATAAACGCAGTGCTTTTAATAATTTTTTTGTAATTTGAAGTTGGTTCTGGAGAAGGAAAAAAAATATTCAAATCTTAAATTGAGTTTGGTGTGAAAAAAAAACAGAGATTAAATTTTTTGGCCACATCTATTTTGAATGTAACAATTCTTTATTTCATTACAAATGATCATATCAGGTTAACAGTTTGAGAGAAAGTTGACTCTGGAAATGTCCATTAATTTTAGAAAGATTTCCCCCTTTTGCCACATACTGTATATATAATATATATCTATAATATTTCATTAGGGATGTAAAGTATTTGCTTTAATGACATCTAAATTTTTTCCCATATCTTTCCCATTTGAATGTATTTTTTATGTATTATTGATTATTGATGATAAATGTTTCACTTTGCAAAAAACCCCTCAGCCCCTATTTATATCTACACACATACGTATTTCTACAGGACCCCAAACTAAACCTTCGAGAAGGCTACACACAGTATATTTCTACGTTATCATTAGTCATTTGTCTTAAGTTTTCACACCGCTTCTTTGCCGTTTTTCATTGATCTTTATATCCAGGATGTTTCAAATGACGCTCAGTGGGTCCCTGAACTTTCAGTTTGGTGCCTTCACTGTCCTGGTGGTCCTGATACACTCATGTAGAGGTAAATACGACAAATTCATGTTAACATGTACAGAAAATGTTTTGATATTGTTCATCCATCTATTTTGCTGCACATAAAACAATCAAACACTTGTTTCTTTTCAGGTCAGCATCATGTGAGCTGTCCATCTGAGGCAATAGTGGCAACAATTGGTGAGGACATCGTTCTGCCAGCTTACCTGGAACCTGCCATCAATGCTTTGAGAAAGACAATCGAGTGGACAAGACCCGACCTGAGCCCCAGATATGTTCATGTGCAGCGTCAGGGTGTTAAACTGACGGGTAACCATCCGTCTTATGATGGAAGAACATCGCTGTTCAGTGATGAACTGAAGCTCGGAAACATTTCACTGAAACTCTCCAGAGTGAGAATATCTGATGAGGGACCATACAGATGTTTCCTTCCAGAAATGAAGATAAGCTGTATTATTCAGCTTGTTGTAGGTGAGAGGATATATTTTGTGTTCAAAGTGAGTTTTAACTTTTATTTGTGAAGGAAATGGTAAAGCTAATAACTTAATCTCTGTATTGTTGGAAAATGAACAAGTTGTGAGCCCAAGATAGGCCTTGTAGTGGTTACAGCTCTCCCAGTTTTACGCAGGGACATAAATATACAGTACTGTGCAAACGTTTTAGGCAAATGTGATAAAAAATGCTGTAAACTAAGAATGCCTTCAAAAATGAAAGTGGTAATAGTTTATTTTCATCAATTAACAAAACTAGTGCAGTGCCCCTAGGAAATATGTATTCCTATAGAAAAGTGGGAGGTTGAGTAGCTTTTTCATGGATGGCCAAATGAGGCTGTGTTCGAAGGTGGGACGTCAGGGATATTTAGGTTTGTTGTGAAATCCGAGGGTATAATTGGCCATTTTTGACTATTTTAGATTTTGCCATTATATTTCCCCTTAAAAACTATTTACGTGGTGTCATTATTTTCAGCACAACCTCACATGTGTGACTGTAGGGTTATTTTTTCATTTTGACATACTGTATTACACAATGGACCTAAAATCACAAAAAAACATAAACTCCGAGTAGAAAAAGTTTGATTTTTTTACTGTGAAAACCAGAAATATGTTTAATAAACCATTTTTTATTACTTGTAATGCAAATATAAAGAACAAATATGTGCATACATTTTAAAAATTTACAAAGTTATATGTAACTATTTACATTTAAATGCAGGCAATGCTCAAGTCTGCCTGAGCTCCTTCCAGCTGAATGAAGAGCTGCACTGCCTGCCTCCTCATTGTTTTGCCTCATTAAACAAAAAATTGACTCCACTACACACTAAACACTAAATAACAAACTAACTATACACTCTAAATGTCACAAATCTCTCAACTCTCAATATCGCCGTCTCTATCACTGTTTCTACACCGACTGTCATTACCTGTCATTCATCCGCCTCCGTCCCTCCCACAACTTCCTGTCCCTCAACAACCAAACTTGCTGCTTGGACACTTTCCTCCACCAGACACAAAGCAAAAGTAACGGCAATGTTCGCGAAAAAGCATGGCGGACATTATTTACCCTATGTCCGGTTTTGTACGTGCCGTCCAGAGGTGGCCCGTGTGGGTGGGCTAGCAGCTAGCTACACACGAACATCCACAGATTCCGATTCCACTTTGTTGTCCGCACGTTTCCGGATCTCCTCAGACCCGAACAGACTCGGTCTGGACTCGTTTAGTCTCATTAATCCACAACAGTCAGTTTAGATGCACAGAACAGAACAGAACGGGACCAAACTGCCGGCAAAATCCCAGTCCAGCTCGTTCCTTGCTTTTATAGAGTGATGCAGTGAATGACCAGAAGAGAAATCTCAATATTTGCCTTCAAAACAGCATCACTTCTTCTGGGTACACTTGCACATGGTTTTTGAAAGAACTCTGCTGGTAGGTTGTTCCAGACATCTTGGAGAACTAACCACAGATCTTCTGTGGAGGTAGGCTTCTTCAGATCCTTCTGTCTCTTCATGTAATCTCAGACAGACTCGATGATGTTGAGATCAGGGCTCTGTGGGGGCCATACCATCACTTCCAGGACTTCTTGTTCTCCTTTAGTTTAAAGATAGTTCTCAATGACATTGGCTGTACGTTTGGGGTAGTTGTCCGCCTGCATATGCCTCCCTGATGGTTTTGCATGATGGATAAGCATCTGCCTATATTTCTCAGCATTGAGGACACCATTAATCCTGACCAAATATCCAACTCCATTTGTAGAAATGCAGCCCCAAAGTTGAAAGGAACTTCCACCATGCTTCACTGTTGCCTGCAGTCACTCATAATTGTACCGCTCTCCAGGCCTTTGGCAAACAAACTAACTTCTGCTACAGTCCAATATTTAAAATCACTCATCAGTCCGAAGCACCGGCTGCCATTTTTCTGCAGCTCAGTTCTGATATTTTCGTGCACAGCTGAGTAGCTTGGCCTTGTTTCCATGTCTGAGTTTTGGCTTTTTGTCTGTAATTCTTCCATGGAGACCACCTGCGGCCAGACTTCTCAGGACAGTAGATGGATGTACCTGGGCTGATAGCACTGCTGGTCATCTTCCGATTTGAAAGGGAAATATTCTTGATGTGTTTTTCATCTGTTGCACAAAGTTTCCTTGGTCTACCACTGCGTCAATGATCCTCAACACTGCCCATTTCTTTGTGCTTCTTCAAATAGCTTGAACAGCACATCTTGAAACCTCGGTCTGCTTTGAAGTCTTTGTCTGGGAGGGACCTTGCTGATTCATATAACTACCTTGTGTCTTGTTGCTTTGCTCAGTCTCGCCATGGTTTATGACCTGTGACATGAAACTTTCTTCCATAGCCTCACCTTGGTAGCAGATTTTGGCTGTTAAGCCTCCTACACCGATGTTTCTGTTTCAGTTAATGACTGTGTTTCAACCTACATGTGATGATCATTAGCAACTGTTTGGTATAACTGGTTGATCATACATCTGACTATAATCCTACAGAATCCCTGAGTTTGTGCAAGTGTACCTATAAGAATTGATGCTGGTTTGAAGGCAAAGGGTGCTAACACCAAATACTGATAAAATAAACAAGATTATCAAACAAACACAGCAAATATAATATAGAGACTTAACAGAAGGAGGGGTGAGCACAAGTTCATCTCAGCAGAACAATGTTGGTAGTCAACCAAAATGGTCTCGTCTTCAGGTGCTGCCTCCTCACCTGATGTCCAGATGACCGTGGTTCTACAGTGTGAGTCTACCGGCTGGTATCCAGAACCTGAGGTGTTCTGGCTGGACGGTGAGGGAAACCTCCTCTCTGCTGGACCTACAGAGACAGTCAGAGGTCCTGATGGTCTCTATAATGTCAGCAGCAGATTGACTGTGGAGAAGAGACACAGCAACAGCTTCACCTGTAGAGTCCAACAAAACCACATCAACCAGACCAGAGAGGCACAGATACATGTTCCAGGTAGTGAATAAAATGTTCATATAATCTCTGTCTTTGCTTCAGATAACTGTGATTGTACCTCACACACTTCTGTTCTGTGCTTTATCATTTCTTGCAGGCCTGTCTGGTTCTAGTCCACCTCATCCTCTCATCATTGGTTTGATTTGCATCTTCGTGTTTCTTCTTGCAGCTCCAGCAGCCGTTGTTGTTCTGTGGAAATGGAGACAAAACAAAACCAGTAAGTCGGTCAAATGCCAATTCACATAGAAGCCCAACTTTTACTAAGGTCACCTTGAGGATTACGTGAAGGTAGTCGCTTGTCATTTTCGGGAATGGGTTTGAAATTATCTTGTTTTGACATCAGTTAAGTTTAATTTAAATACCACAGTATCTCTTCTTCGTTACATCACTGCTCTGATTCTCTTTGGAAGTCCTGAGAGGCAAAATGAGAAAACAAAGAAAAAAGTGATTTTTTTTTTTTTTTGCTCTGGATCATTTGTTGTTGTAAAACTCATTTTGGCTTCAAGAGGGTGAAGTTAACCTCAGGAGTATTTTTACGGAGCTCAATTCTTTTGTTGGAGACACCCACCCTGCTCTGCCTCTGATTGGCTTACCCTGTATATCTTAAAGGAACAGTTTACCCAAAAATGTAATTCCAGTCATCCTCTCCTCCCTCCATGTTGATGTAAAGTCAGGTGAAGTCTCGTAGTCCACTAAACATTTCTGGAGCTTCACAGTAAAACAGAGTTGCAGCATTCTGCTAAAATGGCTCCATACAGCTGTTATTTACACCCTCAACATGTGCTCACGCTCGTCCACCCTCTTCAGATGGGCTGCCCACTGATGCTTTATGACTTAGAGCTACAGCGAAGAATTAATAAAAAAGTGTAATTAATGTCTTCAATGAATATTTTCAAGCTGTATGGAGCCATTTTATGTTTTCTTTTGGTTGTTTTTTCCATTATAAAACAAGTGTTCGGCTATTTCAGTCGTTTAGGAGAATGCTGCAACACTGACTGCTGTGAAGCTCTTTTTTTTTTTTTTACTATAAATCTTGTAAGTAGATAATGACTGAATTTTAACTTTTGGGTGAGTGGTTCCTTTGACCTAACCTGAACCATTCTCACTCTTCATGCCGAAACCTAACCAACCCAACCAATGAAGAGAACAAATCAGAGACTGAGACTTTTTCATAGATAACAGAAAAAGTTAATTGAAAAAAAATCTCTCTTCTTCAACCCCAGACATGTATAGAAATCTACTGAGAATGCGTTTGGAAATATTTCATGTGAACTCTGTTGATTGTTTGTGAACACAGGGAACAAGAAGCAGCGCGAGGATGAAGAAGGAGGAAACAGTCCAGAACTGAAGCTCCTGATGGGAGCAGTTAACAGTCTGGACGAGTTCAGAGAAGAACCAGGTCAAACTCAAACAGACGAGGAAACACTACAACGAGAAGCAAACAATGCTCAATGTGCTAAAAGTGAGCGAACAGAGACTGAACCAATAAATGAAGCAAGAGATGCTCCGAAGCCAACAGACAGTGATCAGAACAACAAAGAAGATGAGACTCAATCTGTAAGTGACAACACAAAGAAGCCGATGGAAGGACAGACTGAAGATAATCTGCAGACAGGGCATGAAGAAGAGCAACAGCTGGAGGGAGGGTGTACAATATCATAACCAAAGTACACTCTACATTAGTTTGCCTTAGGGCTAGGTATTGTTAAGAAACTCACGATTCGATTCGATTTCGATTTTGATTCTTTAGGTCGCAATTCTAATATCGATTAGATTCAATATTGACGCTGGGAGTTTACAGTTTACATCAGTTACCCACCTCCGCAGCTCCGACGGTGTTCCGCGGCGCATCACCCTTCGACCCTCAAGCGAGGTCGCAGGTGAGGAGCTTCCAGCTGCTGGAGGCGGGGACAGAAAGGTCTGGCGAGGGACAGCAGGTGGTCGGGGGCCGCTGCTCGCCGGAATCGATTCAGAGGATTTTATTAATCGATATCAAATTGGGAAAAAATGTATTGCAATGCACTGATGAATCGATATGTTTACCCACCCCTAGTTTGCATGGCATTCTTATTATTTTTTCAGAGTAACTAAAAACATAACCTAATGGGGAATATCAACAGGGAGACTTAAAGTCAGAAGTAAGAATGAGGTCAGAGTAACTGACCCCTAATAAGGGCATAGATCCTAAGTACCAGAAAGGACCCTCAGGAAAGATAATGGTGTGTTAGATAGCTGAGATTCAAAAATAAAAGGAGACACTGACCAGACACGAAGAAAACACCTGAGTCAGAAAGATCAATGTATAGACCAGGCCAGGAGAACTGGGATTGGATGAGGACCAGGTGGCCCTCACCTGTCTTTGTGTTTAAAGAGAGCTCCCTGTATTCCACTTTGGGTCACGCTCATCGTGACCTGTGAAAGGGTCAAGGTTAGGGTGAAAGATCATGTGTTTTGTCTGCCGGCAAATCAAACTCTAAGGTACTCAGCCCTGAAGACTGATTCATGGTCATTCTTGAACAACTGAAAACCTTTTTGAACTACCACGAACGAGGAGTCTGTTCACAACAACTTGCTGAAAGGACGATGAGGTCAGTGAACAGAGAGGAAGAAGATTATAAACTTTTTTTCTGATCTGAACTCGAAGAAGGAAGAACTTCAGGAACAACTGAAGCAGAGACAGATAACACTATGGAGCTCTTTTATGCTGTTTCTATAATGTCAAGTGTTTACAACTTTAATTTCAAACACTCTAGAGTTATTTCATGTTATATTCCATCCCAATGTATGTGTGTATGTGAATAAATGTACTTTTTAACTATACTAATACTCTGTACTCTCTCAGAGCTGCTGTACATTACATGATATGTGTTACCTGTTTACCTATCTGATTACTCTTTGTGGCCTGTTGAGCCTCTGTACTGTGCACTGTATCATGATGAAGACAGGAACAATAAAGGATACATAAAGGACGACTCATTAAGAATCTAACAATAAAACAGTGGCGGCTGTAGCTCAGTGCCCAGAGGAAAATTTTACTGCTCAAAGCTTTCTCCTTTATGGCTATGGAGCCGTAAAGGAGCTCAATGAGAGTTCTCATTTCAGTCTCGTTGTCGCCTTTTTTGGTCTCAAACATTTCTCATTTGTTTCTCCTAAAATTCCTTAGGAGCAATAGGTGAGACATGAGACTTTACCACTTAAACCTTGCTCCTTTCCAGCACTGAGGAGACATTCTGAAACTTCACTGAGAGCTTTATGAGATCTCCTTTGAAACTTACAGGGAGCCCAAGTTGAGATTTTCTGCACCTGTTTCTCAGGAGAAACAATTGAGAAACAGAGGAAATCAGCCGCAGCCTCACTTTGGTCTCACAGAGATATCATAGTTGTCTAGGAGAAATGAATGAGACACTACTGAGATCTCTTTTCCAATTTTCATTTCCTCTGGGTGGGTAGAGCTGGTTGACTAGTGATCGGAGGGTTGCTGGTTCGAATCCCGGCTCCCCGCAGCGCAACTTAGCTACATGTTGAGGTATCCTTGAGCAAGATACTGAACCCCAAAATTGCTCCTGATGTGAGGCTGGCACCTGTGTGGCACCCTCTGCCATCAGTTAGGGTCCTGCGGGTCTCGTCTCTGTGAGACGATAGTGATCACACAGAGACCCAACAGCTGAACATCAGACTTCAAATAACCTTCTTTTACTTTACAGCAGTGTTTTTATTTTCTGCTGCTTTATACAACATTTTGGAGGCAAATATTGGACTTTCACTCTACTACATTTATTCAATAACTTTGGTTACTAGTTAATTTGCAGATAACATGTTGAATGTGAGCCAAAGTAAGTAAAACAAATAATAAACACAGTTCATAAGAAACAAGTTGTGTCTGATAATCAGCCAAACTGCAGTACACAGTACATTTAATATCAGGGTCAGCACGTCTGAAGCTTCTATCAGACTCACATATTGAAGAGAAACTTCTCTTCAAAAATGACTCATGAATTGTTGATTTATCAGTGACTGAGAAGGAGTGGAAGCATTCTGACATTTTTAAATCAGGTGAAACCACATTAAACACAAGTTACCATCATAAATCATCATTGAAGAGGAGGAAGAAGAAGAAGAAGAAGAAGAAAGAAGAAGAAGAAGAATCTCTCAGGTGTTTCATAAATCATCACTGACAACATTGAAATGTGATATCAGAAGTCTCTCTCTCTGTGATCTCTGCTGAAGCTGCTCTTGTTTCCTCACATTGATCACCTGAACACAGTTAACATCCTGATCATGTGTTCTTAAAGCAACACTGATCCGTTTCTAGCAGCTGACCACAGATCAGAGCCCCTCCCCACCTCCCCTCCGTTCACACAGTGCAGTGAGTCCTGCAGGAGACAAACAGGTCTGGACACGTTTTCATGGTTACACACTGAGTACTGTATGTGTTCAGAGGCTGCAGGTAAGATCACTTTCATCTTCACCTTTTACATGGTGAATGTGATGTGGTATCATATCTGTACATGCGATATTGTGCCAGGGATGATGTGATGATGTGATGTGTCACGATCGAAAGTGAAAGTGAAAGTAAAGTGAGACTGAGTGTAAAGACGCAGTGAAGGACTCTGAGTGAGCTCTGTCTCTTATATATCTATCTAGATAGATAGATATATAAGAGACAGAGCTCAGACAGAGCTCACTCAGAGTCCTTATTATGTATCTATCTATCATAGATAGATAGATAGATAGATAGATAGATAGATAGTATCTATCTATATTTATTCCATCCATCCATCCGTCCATTATCGTCCGCTTATCCGGGGCCGGGTCGCGGGGGCAGCTGCCTGAGCAGGGACACCCAGACTTCCCTCTCCCCGGACACTGCCTCCAGCTCTTCCGGGAGGATTCCAAGGCGTTCCCAGGCCAGCTGAGTGACAGTCACACCAGCGTGTCCTGGGTCTTTCTCGGGGTCTCCTCCCGGCGGGACATGCCAGGAACACCTTCCGAGGCAGGCGTCCCGGGGGCATCCGAAACAGATGCCCGAGCCACCTCAGCTGGCTCCTCTCGATGTGGAGGAGCAGCGGCTCTACTCCGAGCTCCTCCCGGGTGACAGAGCTCTTCACCCTATCTCTAAGGGAGCGCCCTACCACCCTGCGGAGGAAACTCATTTCAGCCGCTTGTATCCGGGATCTTATTCTTTCGGTCATGACCCAAAGTTCATGGCCATCTGTATTTTATATATATATATATATATATATATGATTAACAACACTTTATTTCATTACAAATGATAACATTAGTTTAATATTTATGCATATGCATCTTTATATCATATATTTCTATATTGATATGTATGTATATGTAAATATGTGTGTATGCATATGTATAAATGCATATATATATGCATATATATGTCTGCATATATACAGTGGTGTATGTAGTCTTAAACCACAAGTAAAAACTATTACACAGAATTTTGCATTTGTTTTGAATTTAACGATACTTTATTTCATTACAAATGATCATATCAGCTTAACAGTTTGAAAGAAAAGTTGACTCATTGAAAATGTCAATGAATTTTAGAATGATGTCCCTCTTTTGCTCCATATATATATTATATATCTGTAATATTTCATTAGGGGTGTAAAGTATTTGCTTTAATGACATTTATATTTTCCCATTTAAATGTATTTTTTATGTATTATTGATGATTGTTTTAATGTATCACTTCGCAAAACCCCTAAGCCCCCATTTATGTCCACACACTTATTGATTTCTACAGGACTCCAAACCAAACCTTTGAGATGGCTACACACAGTATTTTACTTTGTTATCATTCGTCTAAAGTTTTCACACCACTTCTTTTCCATTTTTCTTTGATTTGTAAGTCCATGATGCTTCGAGTGACGCTCAGTCAGTTCCTGAACTTTCAGTTTGGTGCCTTCACTGTCCTGGTGGTCCTCGATCTGATACACTCATGTGGAGGTAAATATGACACATCGATGTTAAAATTTATAGAAAAGGTTTAGATGTTGTTCATCCATCCATTTTACTGCACATAAAACAATCAAACACTTGTTTCTTTTCAGGTCAGCATCATGTGAGCTGTCCATCTGAGGCAATAGTGGCAACAGTTGGTGAGGACATTGTTCTGCCAGCTTACCTGGAACCTGCCACCAATGCTTTGAGAAAGACAATCGAGTGGACGAGACCCGACCTGAGCCCCAGATATGTTCATGTGCAGCGTCAGGGTGTTAAACTGACGGGTAACCATCCGTCTTATGAGGGAAGAACATCGCTGTTCAGTGAAGAACTGAAGCTCGGAAACATTTCACTGAAACTCTCCAGAGTGACAATATCTGATGAGGGACCATACAGATGCTTCCTTCCAGAAATGAGGATAAGCTGTATTGTTCAGCTTGTTGTAGGTGAGAGGATATATTTAGTGTCAAAGGGAATTTTAACTTTTATTTGTAAAGGAAATGGTAAAGCTAATAATTTAATCTCTATTATTGGAAAATGAACAAGTTGTGACACCAAGATAGGCCTTGTAGTGGTTGCAGCTCTCCCAGTTTTATGCAAGGATGTAAATATAGTACATTAAGTCTATTTCAGCTCCAAAAGATTGAGCAGGTATTTGAGCTTTCATGTTGAAGATTGTTCCCACAGTCGGTAAGAACCAATATCAGTGAAACCACTGTTAATAACCTGGCAGTAGGACATCAATCTCACCCAGGCCAGTAGATTCTCTCTGTAGAATAAGCCAAATAAAATTTAGTTCTTGTGATATGAGGTCAAATATTTCAGTCACAATAACTCAAATGGACAACCAAAATATACCAAACAAGTAAACCAAATCATCAAACAAATGCAGCAAATATAACAGAGACTTAACTGAAGGAGGGGTGAGCACAAGTTCACCCCAACAGAACAATGTTGGTAGTCAACCAAAATGAATGGTCTCGTCTTCAGGTGCTGCCTCCTCACCTGTTGTCCAGATGACCATGGATCTACAGTGTGAGTCTACAGGCTGGTATCCAGAACCTGAGGTGTTCTGGCTGGACGGTGAGGGAAACCTCCTCTCTGCTGGACCTACAGAGACAGTCAGAGGTCCTGATGACCTCTATACTGTCAGCAGCAGAGTGACTGTGGAGAAGAGACACAGCAACAGCTTCACCTGTAGAGTCCAACAGAACAGCACCAACCAGACCAGAGAGACAAAGATACATGTTCCAGGTAGTGGATAAAATGTTCATAGAATCACTGTCTTTGCTTCAGATGACTGTGATTATATCTCTTCTGTGTTTTATAATGTCTTCACAGGCCTGTCTGGTTCTAGTCCATCTCTTCTTGTCATCGTTGGTTTGACTCTTGGCAACGTGTTTGTTGTTGCAGCTGTCGTCGGTTGGTGGACATGTAGAAAGAATCGTAAGTTGGTCAAACACCAAGGTTTTACACACACACACAAGTCCGACTTTTAATAAGATCACCTTGAGGATTACGTGACTCCAGATAATCGCTTGTCATTTTTGGAAAATGTATGGAAATGACTTGTTATGACATCAATTAAGTTTAATTGAATTTAAATGCGGCAGTATCTCTTCTTCTTTACATCACTGCTCTGATTCTCTCTGAAAGACCTGAGAGGCAAAATGAGAAATCAAAGAAAAAAGTAAATGTTTTGTCAGGCTTGTTTGTTGTTGTAAAACTCATTTTGGCTTCAAGAGGGTGAATTTAACCTCAGGAGTGTTTTTATGGAGCTCAGTGCTTTTGTTAGAGACACCCACCCTACTCTGCCTCTGATTGGCTTACCCTGAATGGAACAGTTCACCCAAAAATGTAAATCCAGTCATCCTCTCCTCCCTCCATGTTGATGTAAAGTCAGGTGAAGTCTCGGAGTCCACAAAACATTTCTGGAGCTTCACAGTAAAACAGAGTTGCAGCATTCTGCTAAAATGGCTCCATACAGCTGTTATTTACACCCTCAACATGTGCTCACACTCATCCACCCTCTTCAGATGGGCTGCCCACTGATGCTTTAAGACTCGCAGCTACAGTGGAGACTTAAAAATAAAAATGTAAATAATGTCTTCAATTAATTTTGCAAGCTGTATGGAATGAGGCCATTTCATGTTTCCTTTTGGTTGTTCTTTTCCGTTTTGAAACAAGTCACCAGCTACTTCAGTCATTTAGGAAAATGCTGCAACACTATTTTGCTGTGGAGCTCATATTTTTTTTACTATAAATCTTGTGAGTAGATAATGACTGAATTTTTTTTGGGTGAGTGGTTCCTTTGACCTAACCTGAACCATTCTCACAATTCATGCCGAAACCCAACCAACCAAACCAATGAAGAGAACAAATCAAAGACTGAGACTTTTTTCATAGATGACAGAAAAAGTCAATTGAAAAAACTTCTCTCTTCTTCAGCCCCAGACATATATAGAAATCATCTGAGAATGTGTTTGGACATATGTCATGTGAACTCTGTTGATTGTTTGTGAACACAGGGAACAACTCTAAAGGTGCTGAAAATGAAAATGAAGGAACAGGACGTCAGTCTACTGTCACAGACGGACAAACAGAACAAGAGAACAACAAAGAAGATGAGACTCAATCCGTAAGTGACAACACAGGTAAGCTGATGGAAGGACAGACTGAAGATAATCTGCAGACAGAAGAAGAAGAGCAACAGAGGGAGGGAGGGTGTACAATATTAAAACCAAAGTACACTCTACATTAGTTTGCATGGCATTCTTATTATTTTCTCAGAGTAACTGAAAACATAACCAAATGGGGTGTGTCTGCCTGACCAACATCAAAAAATGGTTAAACGACAACTCTGAAGCTTAATTCTGATAAAACAGAAACACTGATTATTGCGCCAGATGACAAAAAATGGTGATGTTTTAAGCTCATCTGTTCAGTCAAGCCTCAGAAACTTGGGAGTCATTTTTGATTCTGCAATGTTGCTAGAGCAGCACTCCAGACAATTACTCAGAAACCGCTTTTTCCACCTGAAGAACATTGCAAAATTGAGTGATGTTGTGTCAAAAGCTGAACTTGAAATGGTTATTCATGCTTTTATCTCTTCTCATCTAGACTACTGTAACAGCCTTTTTACCTGCATAAACAGAAAGAGCTTAACCGTCTCCAGACTGTACAGAATGCAGCTGCACGGCTTTTAACTCACACTCAGAAAAGAGAACAAATCACCCCTGTTTTAGCTTTCCTGCATTGGTTACCAGTCCATTTTAGAATCAATTTTTAAATTTTGGTGCTTACTTTTAGAACCCTTCATGGTCAAGCACCCCCTTAAATCTCTGACCTGATTAAACTTCATGTACCTGCCTGTACTATGAGGTCATCAGGTCAGAGATTGTTGGTGGTCCCTTACACCCACTTTAAGACGTGTGGTGACCGGTCCTTTCAGGTAGTGGCACCCAAACTTTGGAATGCCCTGCCTATCCCTCTAACATGCTCCGAGTCTGTGGACTCTTTTAGGAAACAGCTAAAAAACCTTCTTATTTAAGCAGGCTTTTAGTTAATATCTTAAATTGTTTTATTCATTGTATTTTTATGTTTTTACTGTTGTATTTTATGTTATTGTGAAGCACTTTGTGATTTTTATCTGTGAAAAGTGCTTTATAAATAAAATGTACTTACTTACTTACTTATATCAACAGGGAGACTTATAGTCAGAAGTAAGAATGAGGTCAGAGTTACTGATCCCTAATAAGGGCATAGATCCTAAGTACCAGAGAGAACCCTCAGGAAAGATAATGGTGTGTTAGATAGCTGAGATTCAAAAAATAAAAGGAGACACTGACCAGACACGAAGAAAGCACCTGAGTCAGAAAGATCAATGTATTTTATTTTATTTTAATATTTATTTAACAGGGACGATACATACAGCATTGCCACAGAGAATGGGAAAATGTGATGCACATAAGACGTCTAGCTTCAGCTAATTTGCAGTCTTTGTCCCTGGTCAGGCTTTAGAATAGAATAAAATAATCTTTATACAATAAGTGAAATGATACAAAGGCAGTGGATAATACAGTGAATAGGTACAAATAAACACAGAGAACAGGCCAGGAGAACTGGGATTGGATGAGGACCAGGTGGCCCACACTTGTCTTTGTGTTTAAAGAAAGCTCCCTGGATCCCACTTTGGGTCATGCTCATCGATCTTCTCTGTGAAAGATCACACGTTTTGTCTGCCGGCAAATCAAACTGAAAACCTTTTTAAACTACCAACGAACGAAGAGTCGGTACACGACAACTGAATGAGAGGACAATGAGGTCAGTGAACAGAGAGGAAGAAGATTATAAACTTCTTTCTGATCTGAACACAAAGAAGGAGGAAATTCAGGAACAACTGAAGCAGAGACAGATAACACTATTGAGCTCTTTTATGCTCTTTCTATAATGTCATGTGTCGTCAACTGTACTCTCAAACTCTCTCAAGTGATTTCAATTATATCACATCCCAAATGTATGTGTGTATGTGAATGAATATACTTTATAACTATACTACTACTTTATACTCTCTCAGAGCTGCTGTACATTACATGATGTGATTTACCTGTTTACCTATATGATTCTCATTTTCATGTGGCATGTTGCTCCATATTTCATATCCAATGGTCCTATTAACATTTTAATACATGTTATTAAAATGCTTCTGCTGTTACTCTTTGTGTTCTGTTAAGCCTCTGTACTGTGCACTGTATCATGATGAAGACATTAACAATAAAACTTGAAGGACATCTTAAAGGACGACTCATTAAGAATCAAACAATAAAACAGTGTTTTCTGTTGTGTGTGTGAGTGGAGAGTGATCACACAGAGACCCAACAGCTCAACACCTGTCATCACACTGCAAATAACATGTAGACCTTCTTGGACTTTACAGCAGTGTTTCCATTTTCTGCTGCTTTATGCAACATTTTGGAGGCAAATATTGTACTTTTACTCTACTACATTTATTCAATAACTTTGGTTACTAGTTAAGTTGCAGATTACATGTTGAATGAGAGCCAAAGTTAGAAAAACAAATAATAAACAGAGATCATAAGAAACAAGTTGTGTCTGATAATCAGCCAAACTGCAGTACACACATGTAAATGTAGGTGTTGTCCACTTTATATTGAAGTACATTTAACATCAGGGTCAGCACGTCTGAAGCTTCTATCAAACTCACATATTGAAGAGGGAGGCATGAGGAGGTTTATTAATATTAATATCATAAATCTAGCACCGGTTCACCCCAAACGCACACTACGTACGTTGCGTATGGCCCCGCAAACTAACAGAGGCCCGTGGAAAAAAAAACCAAAACGTGTCCCAGATTCCCAGCGCATCAGCCTAGCAAGATGAAACGGAGTTATCCCTCTGGGAATGAAAAAAAGGGGGAAGAAACAGCATGACAATGAACTGCGGGAACAGCAGTCAGGTGACTCTCCTCTCCAGGTGGGAGAGTGGGAGGGACTAGTGTTTGACCTACATTAACAGGGCGGTGAGCCCTGGTGAACCCCGGTCTCTGTGTGCGTCCGGCTGGCTTCTATAATTTTAGTTGTAGTGTAGTTACAACTGCACTTATACAAAATGGAAAATAATGGATAAATATTGACTAAGACTGAATTTTTTTTGCTTGGATCGCCCGCAGGCAAATATTATTTCACGAGTTTTTTTCACAAGTTTTATTTATTCGATAAGATATCTGCATATCTTAGCAAAACTCGTGAAATATTGTGACAATGGTGCTAAATAAATATTAATTCTATAATAAATAATAATAGAATATAAATAATCACCTACATTTGAAGTATATGAAAGTAAAATAAGTGCAGCCAATCTGATGGAGCTGAATTAATAGTAGCCTTATCTATATTTTACAGGTGCTATGCTTAAATTTCTCACCACAAGCAGCACAGACTCCAGCCAGTCAGCCAACATTTAAGACTGTGTGATTGTTTGTTTACACATTTAGCTTGATGTGATTTGTTCTGATTTGTTCTGAATTTATTCTGAGTTCAGTTAGGAGGATCCCTTAACAGAATTTTGCCTAGGGCCCCATGGAGGTCTGAACCAGCTCTGCATAAACCTGATTAGTGGAAACCCACATCCCACTGCTGCATGTTGACAAAATAGACACCTGGTGACTGGACGTGACGTCACCCCTCCCCCTCCTCTCTGCTCCTCCAGGTCTGTTAGAGTTTTTCCCTGTGACTGTGGAGATTGTCGGGAAATAAAAACAGGTATGCGATTTATTCATTAATCAATGTGTTTCAGGTGCTTGTCTGTCACATACAGGTTAATTTAATTATATACTTTAAAAATAAAAGACCAAATCACAGACTGAAGAACCTGCAAGTTATTTATAAATATTTTTATATCAGTGAACGTCGAGTTTAACTGTCTGTTCATACAAATCACAGAGTTAAAGTCGTGACATCAGGACTGAGAAATATCGTTTTTATTTAGTTATTAAGTCGGTTTCAGCAGATCTAAAACATGTTTTATTTACATTATCAGCTCCGTGTGTCACCATAGCAAGTGAAAGTAAAGTGAGACTGAGTGTAAAGACGCAGTGAAGGACTCTAAGTGACCTCTGTCTCTTATTTAAGTGTGTTTAATAAAATAACTGTGTTAAAAGGGTTTTACAATAGTACAAAGTCAAGTTTGGATTCACACACCAGCTTCGTTCCAGTTGAATTCACCTACAGAGTGAACAACCAGCATGTTCCTTCTTGTCCTATCTTAACAAAACACGTCAGAGTCATTTTACTGGTAGATAACAAAAGTATTACACACAGCGAGGAACTCGGATGGAGACTGGTGTGGACTGGAATGTCACACACAGGATCATTAAATGGTTTGACCTGTTAGGGGGGAGACTGGGTCATCTTTACCCCAACCAACTTCTTCCCCCACTTCCTGTCTTCTGAGGGTGCTGTAGGTCAGCTGTCACACACTGAGGAGGGTTATGGATATTAATATTATACATCTGATGATTGTATACCCACACACCACTGTTCACTCAGATGTCTGTTTTGAAGTCATATATATATATTCCTTTATGAGGATCATATATTCACTTTGTGTAATAACTTGTGTATATACAGATATTCAAACATAAAATATATAAACGTATATATGTATATATAGTCAGAGGGCACTCATAAAAACTCTTTTATTTTGCATTTGTTTTGTATGTAACAATACTTTATTTCATTGCAAATGATCATAACAGCTTAACAGTTTGAGTGAAAAGTTGACTCTTTAAAAAAATGTCCACGAATTTCAGAATAACTTCCCCCTTTTGCAACATATTTCAATTCATATTATATATCTGTAATATTTCATAAGGGATGTAAAGTATTTGGAAATTCATATTTTACCATTTAAATGTATTTCTTATGTAATATTGATTATTGTTATAATGTATCACTTTGCAAAAAACTGTCAGCACCCTTTTATGTCTGTCCAAACTAAACCTTTGAGAAGGCTACACACAGTATATTTCCATGTTATCATTTGTCTTAAGTCTTCACACCGCTTCTTTTCCATTTTTCTTTGATTTAAATGCCAGGATGCTTCGAGTGACTCTCAGCTGGTCCTTGAACTTTCAGTTTGGTGCCTTCACTGTCCTGGTGGTCCTGATACACTCATGTAGAGGTAAATATGACACATTGACGTGAATGAAGTGACAACAGTTTCCCAAAACCCCCTGTGTCATCTTCCTTATCTCATTCAGTGAGAGGTTTTTTTGACATGTCCTAATTATAATGTGAGTTTGTACACATGAAGGTTCTTCACAAACAACGAGTTGAAGGTTGGGTTTTCTTCTAAGCCTGGTGCAGTCTTGACCTGAAAGTACACATGTCTCAAACACATGTTATAATCTCTGGGATGCTCAAACTGGGAAAGTTTAACCTGGATAGCTGCAATCATTGCCGTGCATTCATCACCAGAAGAAGATAATTCTTCTTTCAATGCATGACAAAGCTCTCTGCAGTCATTTCTGACACTGAGAGGTTGTGATTGTATTAACTTGTGTACAGCTATAGGGAAAGATGTTCTGAGAGTAAGCCTTAACAACTCACAACTCAAAAACAAAATTCCAAGTCTGCTGAGTGCAGGTCATCTAAATAACACATGGCTTTCTTATTAGCCATCTTAACTTCATGTAGGAGACTAGAATTGTGTGCATTAATCAGTTCCACATCCTGTTCTAGGGTTGTTTTGCTCTGAACAGAAAAATTAGTTTGCCTCTGGAAGTTCAGAAGCAAACACCTCAACAACTGGCCTGTGGATGTTGTCTGTGCATGACACATCTTGAAGTAGCGACTCTATCTCTTCATCGCACTGAGATTTAACCTGCAAATGACTTTAAACATGTACCAACTGGAATGCAGGACAGTAAGAGTCAGAGGATTGTCTCTTAAAGTTGACTCGGGCTGAAACACATGGTGGTAACAGTAAGAAACCTCTGTTCACAGGGCTGGTAGCACACTGTGGCTTTGTCTCATTATCACTTCGCATGTTGTGACATAAGGAACGCTTAAATTGTAATTCCAATGTTGAATGCTGTTCTTGCTGATGAAAGACAGGAGGTGGAGGAACCTGGTGGCTCCTTTCCTTTGCAGGATAGCGGCTCAGTGCTAACTTACTTTGTGTTACTCAGATTGTGGAGTTAGCTGACAAGCTTTGTGTCACAGCTGCTGGTGCTAACTGATCTGCGATAGTAACAAGACCTTGTGTAGTCGTAGTGAGGAGAAGTTATTTGGGCCTGCTGGAAATATAGCTGGCAGCTCTCTGCAGCTGTTTGGCCCAAAAGAATCCAGGAAAAGAGAACTTCAGAGAGGTGGGGAAGAAAAAGAACAAAGAGGAGGAGCTGGAGTTTTGACTATCTGGACAGAGGGGGGTCTGTCATCCTGACCAATCGTAGCTCAAAGCTGAACTTGCACCTAGGTGTGAAGACTGGGGAGTTCTGGGAAACTGAGCTCACTTCAGCGTCCAGTTTGAAAGCCACAATAAACATCTGTGGGTCCCAATGACATATACTGTAAATGCTTAGATGTTGTCACACATCCATTTTTCTGCACTTTGAATAATCAATAAATTGTTTCTTTTCAGGTCAGCATCATATGATTGGTCCGTCTCAGCCAATAGTGGCAACAGTTGGTGAGGACATCGTTCTGCCAGCTTACCTGGAACCTGCCACTAATGCTTTGACAGTGACTGTAGAGTGGACGAGACCCGACCTGAGCCCCAGATTTGTTCATGTGCTGCGTGACGGTGTTAAATTGACGGGTAACCATCCGTCTTATGATGGAAGAACATCGCTGTTCAGTGATGAACTGAAGCTCGGAAACATTTCACTGAAACTCTCCAGAGTGAGAATATCTGATGAGGGACCATACAGATGCTTCCTTCCAGCACTGGACAAAGAACATGTTGTTCAGCTTGTTGTAGGTAAGAGGAGATTTATTTCTCTTATATTGATATTTCAACATTGAAACAGCTACAGTATGATAGACCTGATGGTTGATGGTGGCTAACATGAGCCGCTGATACGTTCACCTGGCTTCAAGCTGTGTGCTGGTGGCCAAACACACAGCCGTTCAGCAAATCAGCGTCATTTGAGGAATCATGGAAGCTTTGGACTTGTTTTAATGTGCCTCTGTCACGTCACATGACCACGAGAGGTCATCCCAGAATGATAAACATGACTGTCGGTTGTTCTTGTCTCTTCTTCAGGTGCTGCCTCCTCACCTGTTGTCCAGAAGACCAAAAACAGCAGCAGAGTGGTTCTGCAGTGTGAGTCTACAGGCTGGTATCCAGAACCTGAGGTGTTCTGGCTGGACGGTGAGGGAAACCTCCTCTCTGCTGGACCTACAGAGACAGTCAGAGGTCCTGATGACCTCTATACTGTCAGCAGCAGAGTGACTGTGGAGAAGAGACACAGCAACAGCTTCACCTGTAGAGTCCAACAGAACAGCACCAACCAGACCAGAGAGACACTCATACATGTTCCAGGTAGGACATCAAATGTTCATGAACTGTCGCTGCTTCAGATAACTGTGATTATACCTCACACATTTCTGTTCTGTTTCATTACAGATGATTTCTTCGCGGGCCCGTCTGGTTCTAGTTCATCTCTTCCTGTCATCGTTGGTTTGATTCTCTGCATCATGTTTGTTCTCGTAGCAGCTGCTGCTGTTGTTGTGTGGAAATGGAGACAAAACAAAATCAGTAAGTCTGCAACTATTTTAAATATCAAACTGTCTCTTTTAGCTGGTTTGCATAAATAGATTTTGGTAGTTTCTTTTGCTCACATCACTCGAACAATGTCATGAATTGATCCATAGCATATTTATTAGAATGTAGTCGTTCACCACTATTGTGCTTGTCAGTATGATATCATCTTCTTTGGGCTCTAATTGCAGCGAACTGAGTGTAGCTAGAAATACTGAACTTGGGAAATGATGAGCAATGCTCGACAAGAAACATGAGCCCAGTCAGCAACATGGTGGCCTGTACAAGAAAAAAAACATGCCTGTCACGTCAGTGCAGCTGACTTGAAATTGGACTCACAAGTCCAGCTCAGTATGCTCCACAAAAACCCTCTTTGACCGTAGGGGAATCTTTTAATGCAATACCATGAGTTGCCATTGGGCAAGATTGGAAGCAATATTTAGCAGCAAATGATTTATGTATAAAATCATGGCTGCCATCAACCGGAAAACTTGATGAAGGGCCAGAAAATGGTCATAACTCATTATGACTTGTTCAGTCATCACAAGAGGGCACCAAACATATCAAACACATGTGACTGAAGCCAGTCAATAGAATGATCTGTGAACACATTAACCAAAAAAAGAATATGTCATGTGAACTCTGTTGATTGTTTGTGATCACAGGGAACAAGAAGCAGCGCGAGGATGAAGAAGGAGGAAACAGTCCAGAACTGAAGCTCCTGATGGGAGGAGACACAGACGGAAAACACCAAACAGAAGAGACAGAAACAGTGAACAATGTGGACGAGTTCAGAGGAGAACCAGGTCAAACTGAAACAGACGAGGAAACACTACAACAAGAAGCAAACAATGCTCAATGTGCTGATAGTGAAGGAACAGAGCTTCAGTTTACACAAGAGGCAGGAGGACAAACAACAAGAGAGACAGAAACAGGTTTGGACCAGAGTCAAGAAGAGACAGAGACTGAAGCAGTTACTGAGACAGATTCTCTACATCCAGTCAGCACTAATCTGAACAACAAACCCACTGAAACTGTGACCATGGTGGAAGAAAGACACAAAGACAATAATCAGCAGACAGCTGAGAAGAAAGGAGCCCAGAGTTTAAAGGAGAAAGACAAACATGGAGAGCAGCAGACAGCAGAGAGAGAGACACTGAGGGACAGAGAGAAGGACGACCTGAAGAAGAAACTAAAGACAAAAGAAAGAGAAGTGGAAAAATTTGAGGAGCAAATTACTAGATATGAGGGACAGATAAAGGATAAAGAGAAGCAGATAGATGAAGTCAAGCGGCAGCTAGAAGCGGTGAAGAGACAGACAGAGGAGACTGAGAGGAAGATGAGGTCAGTGAAGAAGGAGGAGGACAAATATTATAAACTTCTTTCAGTTCTGAACAGGAGGGAGGAAGAACTTCAGGAACAGCTGGAGAAGTTAGAGGACAGACTGACAATAAACAGCAGACGGAAGAAGAGAAAAGAAAAAAATGTGCAGCTGATGAAACAGGAGCTCAGAGTTTGACTGAGGAAGACAAACATGTAGAGCAGCAGACAGCAGAAAGAGAGACACTGAGGGACAGAGAGAAGGAACACCTGAAGAAGAAACTAAAGACAAAAGAAAGAGAAGTGAAACAATTTTATAAATATGTTTCTAGATATGAGGGGCAGATGAAGGATAAAGAGAAGGAGATAAATGAAGTCAAACAGCAGCTGGAAGAGGTGAAGAGACAGACAGAGGACACTAAGAGAAGGATGTGGTCAGAGAAGAAGGAGGAATATTTTAAACTTCTTTCAGTTCTGAACAGGAAGAAGGAAGAACTTCAGGAACAGCTGGAGAAGTTAGAGACACAACTGGAGGGAATAAAGAAGAGTGTGATTATGTCAAGAGAAAAGAAATTAAAGGCAACAAATGAAAAGGAGGAAATTATTATGAAATTAAAGGAGCTGGAGATGCAGAAGAATCAGAGTAAAGATGGATGTGAAGTGCAGTAGAGATTTAGTTGTGGACATTTGTCAGTGTGTCAGTGTGATCCTGGTCTGACTCTGACTGAACTCTGGACTGCATGTGTTGTGTTTGAGTTGTGTTGCTGTTAAACAGTCCTGTCTGTTGTGTCAGTGCTGCTGCTCTCATGGTACCGTTTGGTTTTTAGTTTTCTGAAAAAGTCAGAACTCTAATCCTCGTCTGTAGTTTAATATCCATCTTGGTAAAGACACAAACATCACAGCTGACTTCCACTTTTTACTGTTAACATTTGATATTGAGCCGTTTTATGCTGTTTCTATAATGTCATGTGTCGTCAACTGTACTTTCAAACTATGTCCTATTATATTCACATTACATTATATACTTACACATTAGTATGTGTATGTGAATAAATATACTTTATAACTCTACTACTACTCTTTACTCTCTCAGAGCTGCGGTACTTTAACGATCCACATTCACATTTGATTCTCATTTTCATGTGACACGTTGCTCCATATTTCATATCCAGTGGTCCTATTAACATTTTAGTATTTCATTAAAATGCTAATCAGAAAAAGCTGAACATTGTGTCTGATAATAAACATGTAAATATAGGTGTTGTATAGTACATTTAATATCAGATTAATCTGAGAATAATTCTCTGATGAAGTTTAATTTCTGAACACAACATCTCTCCCTCTTCAAGAGGGAGACATGTTGTGTTCAGAAATTAAACTTCTCTTCAAAAATGAATCATGAATTGTTGATTTATCAGTGATTGAGAAGGAGTGGAAGCATTCATCTCTAAATCAGGTGAAACCACATTAAACACAAGTTACCATCATAAATCAACATTGAAGAGGAGGAAGGAGAAGAAGAAGCTCTCAGATGTTTCATAAATCATCCTTTATCAGTCATTACAGTGTGATATCAGAAGTCTCTCTCTGTGATCTGCTGTGTTGAAGCTGCTCTTGTTTCCTCACATTGATCACATGAACACAGTGAACATCCTGATCATGTGTTCTTAAAGCAACACTGACTCGTTTCTAGCAGCTGACCACAGATCAGAGCCCCTCCCCACCTCCCCTCCGTTCACACAGTGGCAGTGAGTCCTGCAGGAGACAAACAGGTGTGGACACGTTTTCATGGTTACACACTGAGTACTGTATGTGTTCAGAGGCTGCAGGTAAGATCACTTTCATCTTCACCTTTTACTACCATGGTGAATGTGATGTGGTGTCATCGGGCGATATTGTGCCAGTGATGATGTGATGATGTGATGCGAGTCACGATCGAAAGTGAAAGTGAAAGTAAAGTGAGACTGAGTGTAAAGACGCAGTGAAGGACTCTGAGTGAGCTATGTCTCTTATCTAACTGTACAAGTGTTGGACAGTAAAGTCAAAGTCACGTTTGGATTCACACACCAGCCTCGTTCCAGTTGAATTCACCTGCTGACATGAAGGTGACATGTGAGTGAACGACCAGCAGAGGGCGCTGCAGGTCAGCTGTCACTCACTGAGGAGGGAAGTGGATATTTATATCAGATAGCTGATGATTGTGATGTGAAAACCGCAGCTGCACGATTAGTTTGTGTATGTGAGGGTATCTTTATGTCATTAGAAGAACAATGAAAGAGGTTTGTTAGTGTTAAACTCCTCTGTTATTTATGATGAATAATAAACTTTATTTCTATAGAGCATTTTTGGAACAGAGTTTTTAAAGTGCTTTGACAATCAAGCAAAAGCAGAAAATATTAATATCAGACATCTGATGATTGTATACCCACACACCACTGCTGCATGTGGACAAACAGTAAACATTCTCACTAAATGTCACATTTCCTTCTATTCCGTCATAGAAATACAGTCAACTACATATACATATGAATATATATATTCTGAAATATTTTATTTTGTATTTGTATTTTATTTTATTGTATTTCATTACAAATAATGATATCAGCTGAATAGTTTGAGTGAAAATTTGACTAATTGAAAATGTCAATTAATTTCAGAATAACTTCCCTCTTTTATTACATATATATGTTATACATCTGTAATACTTCATTAGGGATGTCAAATATTTGCTTTCATGACATTCACATTTTTTCCTGTATCTCTTTCCCATTTAATTTTTTTAAATGTATTATTGATTATTGTTATAATGTATCATTTTGCAAAAAAACCCTCAGCCCCCATTTACGTTCTACACACATATTTATTTTGTGACGGCCATGCCTCTTGTGTTGTTGGGCTGTTTGCTTGTCCTCTTTGTGTTGCAGAAGCCCAGTAGGAGGGGTTCAGGTGTTGTTAGTTGTTGGGAAGACCTGGCCCGATGTTCCCAGCACTATAAGAGCACACCTCACTTGGCTGGGGAGAGAGAGGACAAGGGAGAAATCCTGCTCTCTGCTCTCCATGCTCCTTATTGTCTTTGTTTTCACACTGATTTGTTGGTTTTTGAGTTGGTTTTAATAAATTATGATTTCCTTGCTTTAACTTCTTGTGTCCTCTCCTATTATTTGTCATGGCTTTGAGCCGGCTGTGACAATTTCTACAGGACTCCAAACTAAACCTTTGAGAAGTCAACACAGTATATTTCTATGTTATCATTTGTCATTCGTCAAGTTTTCACACCGCTTCTTTTTAATTTTTCTTTGATTTTTATATCCAGGATGCTTCCAGTGACGCTCAGACGCTCCCTGAACTTTCAGTTTGGTGCCTTCACTGTCCTGGTGGCCCTGATACACTCATGTGGAGGTAAATATGACAAATTGATGTTAACATGTACAGAAAATGTTTAGATATTGTTCATCCATCCATTTTGCTGCACATAAAACAATCAAACACTTGTTTCTTTTCAGGTCAGCATCATGTGAGCTGTCCATCTGAGGCAATAGTGGCAACAGTTGGTGAGGACATCGTTCTGCCAGCTTACCTGGAACCTGCCACCAATGCTTTGAGGAAGACAATCGAGTGGACGAGACCCGACCTGAGCCCCAGATATGTTCACGTGCTGCGTCAGGGTGTTAAACTGACGGGTAACCATCCGTCTTACGAGGGAAGAACATCGCTGTTCAGTGATGAACTGAAGCTCGGAAACGTTTCACTGAAACTCTCCAGAGTGAGAATATCTGATGAGGGACCATACAGATGCTTCATTCCAGAAATGAAGATAAGCTGTATTATTCAGCTTGTTGTAGGTGAGAGGATATAGTTTCTTTTCAAAGTGAGTTTTAACTTTTATTTGTATAATTAATGGTAAAGCTAATAACTTAATCTCTCTATTGTTGGAAAATGAACAAGTTGTGACCCCAAGATAAGCTTCATGTTTTTTTTCTGTTGTCCTGCTGCAGAATACATTTTGGGCCAATCATGATGGTAATGCATGATGGATAAGTGTCAGCCTGTATTCCTCAGCATTGAGGACACCATTAATCCACCAAATCTCCAACATCATCTGCAAAAATGCAGCCCCAAACTTGTAAGGATCCTCCACCATGCTTCACTGTTACCTGCAGACAGTCAATATTGTACCGCTCTCCAGGCCTTTGGCGGACAAACTGCCCTCTGCTACAGTCCATAGCACCTGCTGCCATTTTTCTGTAGACCAGTTCCTATGTTTTCATGCACAGTTGAGTCGCTTGGTCTTGTTTCCACGTCTGAGGTTTGACTTTTTGTCTGCAACTCCTCTATGAAGACCACTTCTGGCCAGACTTCTCTGGACAGTAGGTGGATGTACCTGGATCCCACATGATTCATGTTATTGGCCATAATTGTAGTTTGTAAATTGAGTAGTTGAACTACAAAAAATGACCCTAAAAGTAGTTGAATTAGTTTACACAGCACAAAATGTGAATGTAGTTAAACTACCAGCAAGCTACAGCAAATTGTAGTTAAGCTATGTAGTTCAACTACATGTACTTAAAGTCTCCCCAACACTGATATTAAGTCTATTTCAGCTCCAAAAGATTGAGCAGGTATTTTGGCTGTTGCGTAAAAGATTGTTCCCACAGTCAGTAGTAGCCAATATCAGTGAAACCACTGTTAAAAACCTGGCAGTAGGAAATCACCTTCACCCAGGCCAGTAGCATCTCTCTGTAGAATAAGCTAAATAAAGTTTTGTTCATATGATATGAGGTCAAATATTTCAGTCACAATAACTCAAATGGACAACCAAAATATACCAAACAAGTAAACCAAATCATCAAACACACGCAGCAAACATAACAGAGATGAATGGTCTCATCTTCGGGTGCTGCCTCTTCACCTGTTGTCCAGAAGACCAAAAACAGCAGCAGAGTGGATCTACAGTGTGAGTCTACAGGCTGGTATCCAGAACCTGAGGTGTTCTGGCTGGACGGTGAGGGAAACCTCCACTTTGCTGAAAAGTAATCTCTGAGCTCTCCTCCCGTCAGTAAACGGTTCCAGATCAGAACAGAATCTGATGAGACTTCAGGTGTTTAGTCCTCTAGAACCGACTCTCCTCCTTTGATTCATCTTTATTAGATGATTTCTTGCTATTGATTCATTCTTATGACAGGAATTATAACTGTGCTGCTGTTTCTTGCTTGTTCTTGTGTTTTTCTCGTAGAGAAATCAACAAAATCAGAGTTGATTTGTTCACATCAAGCCATAGCTCTGGTTGGTGAGGACGTCCTTCTTCCATGCCACCTTGAACCTGCAGTCACTGCCAATTATGAGACAGTGGTGTGGACCAGACCTGGTCTGATTCCAGAGTACATCCATTATCATCAAGATGGACGTCTGCTGTTTGAGAAACAAAACCCATCTTATTCTTTACGCACAAGACTGTTTATGGATGAACTGCCACATGGAAATGTCTCTATGAAAATATTCAGAGTGAAAATATCTGATGCTGGAAGATACTTTTGCAACCTTCCATCAATGGTGAAAGAGGCTCCTGTCCAACTCATTGTTGGTGAGTCAGACTCTGATTGAGTTGATGTACATATTTTGGCTTGATCTGAACCCAGTTTGAAATTTCTCCTCCTCTCATCAGGTGCTGTCTCCTCACCCTTCATAGAGGTTGTGACTAATAACAGTGAACATGTAGTTCTCCAGTGTGAGTCTACAGGCTGGTATCCAGAACCTGAGGTGTTCTGGCTGGACGGTGAGGGAAACCTCCTCTCTGCTGGACCTACAGAGACAGTCAGAGGTCCTGATGACCTCTATACTGTCAGCAGCAGAGTGACTGTGGAGAAGAGACACAGCAACAGCTTCACCTGTAGAGTCCAACAGAACCACATCAACCAGACCAGAGAGACACACATACATGTTCCAGGTAGAGAATAAATGTTCATAGAATCACTGTCTCTGCTTCAGATAACTGTGATTGTACCTCACACACTTCTGTTCTGTGCTTTATCATTTCTTGCAGACCTGTCTGGTTCTCGTCCATCTCTTCCTGTCATCATTGGTTTGATTATCGGCATCGTGTTTCTTCTTGTAGTTCAAGCAGCCGTTGTTGTTCTGTGGAAATTGAGACAAAACAAAACCAGTAAGTCGGTCAAATGCCAAAGTTTTTCACATAGAAGTCCAACTTTGACTAAGGTCACCTTGAGGATTACATGAAGGCAATCGCTTGTCATTTTCAGGAATGGGTTTGAAATTATCTTGTTTTGACATCAGTTAAGTTTAATTGAATTTAAATACCGCAGTATCTCTTCTTCTTTACATCACTGCTCTGATTCTCTCTGAAATTCCTGAGAGGCAAAATGAGAAAACAAAGAAAAAAGTATTTATATATTTTTTTGCTCTGGATCGTTTGTTGTTGTAAAACTCATTTCAGCTACCAGAGGGTGAAGTTAACCTCAGGAGTATTTTTATGGAGCTCAGTGCTTTTGTTAGAGACACCCACCCTACTCTGCCTCTGATTGGCTTACCCTGAATGTCTTAAAGGATCAGTTCACCCAAAAATGTAATTCCAGTCATCCTCTCCTCCCTCCATGTTGATGTAAAGTCAGGTGAAGTCTCGTAGTCCACAAAACATTTCTGGAGCTTCACAGTAAAACAGAGTTGCAGCATTCTGCTAAAATGGCTCCATACAGCTGTTATTTACACCCTCAACATGTGCTCATGCTCGTCCACCCTCTTCAGATGGGCTGCCCACTGATGCTTTAAGACTCGCAGCTACAGTGTGAAGATGAAAGTGTAAATAATGTCTTCAATGAATATTTGCAAGCTGTATGGAGCCATTTTATGTTTTCTTTTGGTTGTTTTCTTTCCGTTTTGAAACAAGTCACCAGCTGCGTCAGTCGTTTAAGAGAATGCTGCAACACTATTTTGCTGTGAAGCTCATTTTACTGTGTCATTTTTTCCCCCTATAAATCTTGTAAGTAGATAATGACTGAATTTTAACTTTTGGGTGAGTGGTTCCTTTGACCTAACCTGAACCAATCTCACTCTTCATGCTGAAACCTAACCAACCAAACCAATGAAGAGAACAAATCAAAGACTGAGACTTTTTTCACAGATGACAGAAAAAATTTAATTAAAAAAAAATCTCTCTTCTTCAGCCTCAGACATATATAGAAATCAACAGATAATGTGTTTGAAAATATGTCATGTGAACTCTGTTGATTATTTGTGAACACAGGAAACAACTCTAAAGGTGTTGAAAATGAAAATGAAGGAATAATACTTAAGTTTACTGTCACAGACGGACCAACAGATCAAGAGAACAACAAAGAAGATGAGACTGAATCTGTAAGTGACAACACAGAGAATCTGATGGAAGGACAGACTGAAGATAATCTGCAGACAGAAGAAGAAGAAGAGCAACAGAGGGAGGGAGGGTGTACAATATTATAACCAAAGTACACTCTACATTAGTTTGCATGGCATTCTTATTATTTTCTCAGAGTAACTGAAAACATAACCAAATGGGGTGTGTCTGCCTGACCAACATCAAAAAATGGTTAAACGACAACTCTGAAGCTTAATTCTGATAAAACAGAAACACTGATTATTGCGCCAGATGACAAAAAATGGTGATGTTTTAGGCTCATCTGTTCAGTCAAGCCTCAGAAAGTTGGGAGTCATTTTTGATTCTGCAATGTCGCTAGAGCAGCACTCCAGACAATTATTCAGAAACCGCTTTTTCCACCTGAAGAACATTGCAAAATTGAGTGATGTGGTGACAAAAGCTGAACTTGAAATGGCTATTGATGCCTTTATCTCTTCTCATATAGACTACTGTAACAGTCCTTTTTACCTGCATAAACAGAAAGAGCTTAACCGTCTCCAGACTGTACAGAATGCAGCTGCACGGCTTTTGACTCACACTCAGAAAAGAGAACAAATCACCCCTGTTTTAGCTTTCCTGCATTGGTTACCAGTCCATTTTAGAATCAATTTTTAAATTCTGGTGCTTACTTTTAGAACCCTTCATGGTCAAGCACCCCCTTAAATCTCTGACCAGATTAAACTTCATGTACCTGCCCGTACTATGAGGTCATCAGGTCAGAGATTGTTGGTGGTCCATTACACCCACTTTAAGACCAGTGGTGACCGGTCCTTTCAGGCAGTGGCACCCAAACTTTGGAATAGATAGATAGATAGAATAGAATTACTTTAATGATCCCAAACTGGGAAATTATTTAAATGCCCTGCCTATCTCTCTAAGATGCTCCGAGTCTGTGGACTCTTTTAGGAAACAGCTAAAAAACGTTCTTATTTAAGCAGGCTTTTAGTTAATATCTTAAATTGTTTTATTCATTGTATTTTTATGTTTTTACTGTTGTATTTTATGCTATTGTGAAGCACTTTGTGATTTTTATCTGTGAAAAGTGCTATATAAATAAAATGTACTTACTTACTTATATCAACAGGGAGACTTATAGTCAGAAGTAAGAATGAAGTCAGAGTAACTGATCCCTAATAAGGGCATAGATCCTAAGTACCAGAGAGAACCCTCAGGAAAGATAATGGTGTGTTAGATAGCTGAGATTCAAAAAATAAAAGGAGACACTGACCAGACACAAAGAAAGCACCTGAGTCAAAGAGATCAATGTATAGAACAGGCCAGGAGAACTGGGATTGGATGAGGACCAGGTGGCCCACACCTGTCTTTGTGTTTAAAGAGAGCTCCCTGTATTCCACTTTGGGTCACGCTCATCAATTTCGTCTGTGGAAGATCACGTGTTTTGTCTGCCGGTAAATAGAATAGAATAGAAGCTTTATTGTCGTTGCATGTCAAGTATACAATGAAATTGCAGTGCTTCTCTGGTTGTTGCAGTTATTAAATATCAAAACAGAATTAAATAAAAATAGCATACAAGAATAAAAGGATTAAAAGGAGATTTACAGTATATACATCATTTACATTTCAGGCATACTCTTTTTGAGTTCAGGGTCCTGATGGCCCAGGGAAAGAGACTGTTTTTGAGTCTGTTAGTCCTGCTTTTGAAGCACCGGTACCTCCTTCCAGAGGGCGTGAGGTTGAACAGGTGCTGTCCTGGGTGTGAGGGGTCAGCAGTGATTGTCCTCGCCCTCCTAAGACACAACTTGCTGGCGATGTCTTCTAGCGAGGGTAGGGGGCTGCCAGTGATGTGTTGAGTGGTTTTAATGACCCTCTGCAGGTTTTTCCTGTCTGCCACAGAGCAGTTGGCATACCAGGCTGTAATGCAGTGCGTCAGGTACAGTATCCTTCGGGTTCAAAGAAAACCCCCAAACTCTGCGTGCAGGGCTGAATTAGGCCAATATCCTTTACTTCTAAATATTCAAAAAAGATCTACAAAGTTCTGGAGCCATATTAAAACAAGTGACCTGCCTGTTACCATTATAAATCCCTTGCCTACCAGGAGTTGAACATAGAAAGGAGTCCCCTCAGCCAACTGGTCCTGAGGCTGGCTGACCTTTCACCTTCTGACATCACAAACCCCGGTCAGCCTCAGAGCAGTTACACTATCACTCAGAACATCAGACCTAACCAAATTATAACTAAAGGAAAAGAAAAATACATAACTTATTGGAATGATATTACACGCTCACAACACAAACTGGAAAAATATTTGACCCTAACCAGACAGTATACTGTGGCAGAGTACCTAACCACAGTAACTGATCAGAACCTGAGAAAGACACTGACGATGTACAGACAAAAAGAGAGAAATTACCCCTCATTCTGGGGGATAAGAAAGAATGTGCAGTGTTGACTGTTAAATATGTCACTTCCTGCCACAACAAAAGACGCAACCAGTGGGATATAGATAAAAAATCAGATAGACATTTATAAATATACTTATATGTACAATATTCT
This sequence comes from Sparus aurata, assembly GCF_900880675.1. Classification (NCBI taxonomy): domain Eukaryota; kingdom Metazoa; phylum Chordata; class Actinopteri; order Spariformes; family Sparidae; genus Sparus; species Sparus aurata. The sequence goes on along the minus strand of NC_044196.1, from coordinate 6,833,106 downwards.
ACCGCCACCATCTCCCATTATTTTTTATTCTATTCTATTTTATTTCTATTTATTTATTTATTATTTATTTATTTATTTATTTATTTATTATCATTTTACTTATCTATATTATCACTAGTTGTATTATCCCTACTATAAACATCTCTTAATTTTATTTCAACATCTCTTTATTTTATTCTATTATCAGTAGATTTGCTTTTGTTATCTGTTTTGTCAGTAAACGGAAACTTACACTGTTTTTGTTAATGCTAGCTTGATTGCTTATGCTACCTATACATTTATATGTACTTGTATAAATGTTATGTCTATGTTACAAACGCATATATATATTACATGTACATATATTGTTTTATCTCTTTTGTCTGTTTAGTTATTGATTTTGTTATGTTGAATAGTATTATTGTTATTTATTGTTGTGATTGTGCTTTGACAACACATGTAAAATGTCATGCCAATAAAGCCTGTTGGATTGACGTTGAACTGAGAGGGCTCAGCACACAACCCAGAGGAGACCCTGTGCTGAGTGATTCTTGGTGATTTTTGTTGATTTCTGAACAACTGAAAACCTTTTTGAACAACCAACGAACGAGGAGTCGGTACACATCAACTGACTGAGAGGACGATGAGGTCAGTGAACAGAGAGGAAGAAGATTAAAAACTTCTTTCTGATCTGAACAGGAAGAAGGAAGAACTTCAGGAACTGCTGAAGCAGAGAGAGATAACACTATTGAGCTCTTTTATGCTGTTTCTATAATGTCATGTGTCGTCAACTGTACTTTCAAAGTTATTTCACGTTATATTACATCCCAATGTATGTGTGTATGTGAATGAATATACTTTATAACTCTACTAATACTCTATACTCTCTCAGAGCTGCTGTATATTACATGATATGCGTTACCTGTTTACCTGTATGATTCTCATTTTCATGTGACATGTTGCTCCATATTTCATATCCAATGGTCCTATCAACATTTTAATACATATTATTAAAATGCTTCTGCTGGTACTCTTTGTGTTCTGTTAAGCCTCTGTACTGTGCACTGTATCATGATGAAGACAGTAACAATAAAACTTGAAGGACATCTTAAAGGACGACTCATTAAGAATCAAACAATAAAACAGTGTTTTCTGTTGTGTGTGTGAGTGGAGAGTGATCACACAGAGACCCAACAGCTCAACACCTGTCATCACACTGCAAATAACATGTAGACCTTCTTGGACTTTACAGCAGTGTTTCCATTTTCTGCTGCTTTATACAACATTTTGGAGGCAGATATTGTACTTTTACTCTACTACATTTATTCAATAACTCTGGTTACTAGTTAATTTGCAGATTACATGTTGGATGAGAGCCAAAGTAAGTTAAACAAATAATAAACAGAGATCATAAGAAACAAGTTGTGTCTGATAATCAGCCACACTACAGTACATACATGTAAATATAGGTGTTGTCTACTTTATATTGAAGTACATTTAATATCAGGGTCAGCACGTCTCATGCTTCTATCAAACTCACAAAGTGAAGAGGGAGGCATGAGGAGGATTGTGAATATAGATATCATAAATTCAGCACAGGTTCACCCAATACGCACACTACGCACGTTGCGTATGGCCCCGCAAACTAACAGAGGCCCGTGGAAAAAAAAAAAAAAAAACGTGTCCCAGATTCCCAGCGCATCAGCCTAGCAAGATGAAACAGAGTTATCCCTCTGGGAATGAAAAAAGGGGGAAGAAACAGCATGACCATGAACTGCGGGAACAGCAGTCAGGTGACTCTCCTCTCCAGGTGGGAGAGTGGGAGGGACTAGTCCGTGTCTGACCTACATTAACAGGGCGGTGAGCCCTGGTGAACCCCGGTCTCTGAGTGCGTCTTGCTGACTTCTATCATTTTAGTTGTAGTGTAGTTTCAACTGCACTTAAACAAAATGGAAAGAAATGGATAAATATTGACTAAGATTGAATTTTGTTTGCCTGGATAGCCCACAGGCAAATATCATTTCACGTTTTGTTCACGAGTTTTATTTATTCGATAAGATATCTGCATATCTTAGCAAAACTTGTGAAATATTGTGACAATGGTGCTAAATAAATATTAATTCTATAATAAATAATAATAGCCTTATCTATATTTTACAGGTGCAATGCTTAAGTTTCTCACCACAAGCAGCACAGACTCCAGCCAGTCAGCCAACATTTAAGACTGTGTGATTGTTTGTTTACACATTTAGCTTGATGTGATTTGTTCTGATTTGGTCTGAATTTATTCTGAGTTCAGTTAGGAGGATCCCTTAGCAGAATTTTGCCTAGGGCCCCATGGAGGTCTGAACTGGCTCTGCATAAACCTGATTAGTGGAAACCCACATCCCACTGCTGCATGTTGACAAAATACTTCAAAAACACCTGGTGACTGGACGTGACGTCACCCCTCCCCCTCCTCTCTGCTCCTCCAGGTCTGTTAGAGTTTTTCCCTGTGACTGTGGAGATTGTCGGGAAATAAAAACAGGTATGCGCACGTTTTATTCATTAATCGATGTGTTTCAGGTGCTTGTCTGTCACATACAGGTCAATTTAATCATATACTTTCAAAATAAAAGACCAAATCACAGACTGAAGAACCTGCAAGTTATTTATGGATATTTTTATATTAGTGAACGTCGAGTTTAACTGTCTGTTCATACAAATCACAGAGTTAAAGTCGTGACATCAGGACTGAGAAATATCGTTTTTATTTAGTTATTAAGTCAGTTGCAGTAGATCTGAAGCGCGTTTTATTTACATTAACAGCTCCGTGTTTCACCATAGCAAGTGAAAGTAAAGTGAGACTAAGTGTAAAGACGCAGTGAAGGACTCTGAGTGAGCTTTGTCTCTTATCTAACTGTGTTAAATAAAATAACTGTGTTAAAAGTGTTGTACAGTCGTACAAAGTCCTGTTTGGATTCACACACCAGCCTCGTTCCAGTTGAATTCACCTACAGAGTGAACAACCAGCATGTTCCTTCTTGTCCTATCTTAACAAAACATGTCAGAGACATTTTACTGGTAGATAACAAAAGTATTATACACAGAGAGGAACTCAGATGGAGACTGGTGTGGACTGGAATGTCACACACAGGATCATAACATGGTTTGACCTGTAAGGGGGGAGACTGGGTCATCTATATCTATATATATATATAGTCTGAGACCATCACTCATAAAAACTAATTTATTTTGCATTTGTTTTGAATGTAACAATACTCTATTTCATTGCAAATGATCATAACAACAGTTAAAGTGAAAAGTTGACGCTTTGAAAATGTCCATGAATTTCAGAATAACTTCCCCCTTTTGCCGCATATATTATTTATATTATATATCTGTAGTATTTCATAAGGTATGTAAAGTATTTGCTTTAATGACATTCATATTTTGCCATTTAAAAGTATGTTTTTATGTATGATTGATTATTGTTATAATGTATCACCAACCCTCAGCCCCGATTAATGTCTATCTAAACTAGTCCAAACTAAACCTTTGAGAAGGCTACACACAGTAGGCTATATTTCTGTGTTATCATTCGTCTTTAGTTTTCACACCACTTCTTTTCCATTTTTCTTTGATTTTTAAATACAGTATGCTTCAAGTGACACTCAGCCGGTCCCTGAACTTTCAGTTTGGTGCCTTCATTGTCCTGGTGGTCCTGATACACTCATGTAGAGGTAAATATGACACATCTATGTTAACAAAGTGATAATATTTTCCCAAACACCCTGTGCCATCTTCCTTATCTCATACAGTGAGAGGTTTTCTTTACATGTCCTAATTACAACATGAGCGTGTACACATGGGTGAAGGTTACTCACAAACAAAGACTTCTAAGCCTGGTGAAGTCTTGCCTGAAAGTAAATGTGCCTCAAACACATGTAAAATCTCTGGGATGCTGAAACTGGGAATGTTTAACCTGGATAGCTGCAATCATTGCCGTGCATTCATAACCAGAGGAAGATAATTCTTCTTTCAATGCCTGACAAAGCTCTCTGTAGTCATTTCTGACACAGGGAGGTTGTGATTGTATGAACTTGTGTACAGCTATATAGTCCATAGGCCAAAGGCCAGAATTTGACTTTTCGGTACCACTCAAGGTGGCAAAACCCAGTAACATTTTTTGAAATGGTACATGTCCATAGATGATATTTTGGTATGATAACCCATCCTAAGTGGTAGCTTTGTGACAGTTATCAGCACATGAACACCCCCTACAATAAGTAGGCCTCTAGGCGTGGGTGCATATTCTACTTTATGCTACTTTTTCAGAGCTTTACTCATCTTTTATGAGGGCATGTTTGGTAGCATTTTAAAGGGTAGATTCATAGCTTTCATTTAAATCAGGTTTTGGGCCTGTCTAAAAAATACAAAGGTCACATGGGCTCTTCAAACTGTCAACAACAACAATTTTTCCACAATTTTCACCTAAACTGTAGTCTTTTTTATAGCATTGTGACATGTAGGGACAACACTGACACAAATAACACTGAAATGCTCACAGGACTGTAACAATTCAGGAAATGTATAATCCTCCCATATTATCCTACTATGAGGGGTGATTGTGTGCCTTAAAGTGGAACATGGGCCCAGGTGAGAATTGTCAATAATTGCTTGCTATTTTCAAAAGTCTTTATTTAGCAGGCAGATCAGATCAGTAGAATTTTATCCTCATCATCATTGTCCAGGGTCAAGGCAACTTTATCTTCATCCTCCTCTTCCTCTCTCTCGCTCTCAGAAACGTGTAGGGCTGGGTATTGCTAAGAACCTCACGATTCAATTTTGATTCTTTAGGTCGATTCAATATCAATTCAAATTGATCAAAAATTCAAATCGATTTAAATAATTCATTAGAGTACCTGTACCTATTTCTAAATTCAAAAACTCTTAAATTATAAATCTTTCCTCTAGGAAGTTCTAGTTCAAATTGAAATGTAAACAAAGACACATGATGTGTTTAGTCATAAAATAGTGCAACCATAGTTAAGCTGAGAAAGTTCTATTGTTTCTGGGGCTGCATGGTACATTTTTGTCCGACAAAACAGCAGTCCCTCTGCCCTCCGGCTAGACGCGAGGGGGTAAACGTTGACAGTCAGTGGGTTACATGACACTCAAGAAAACCGAATTACTGCGTTAGTCTGACTATGATCGGATTTTTAAGATGCATGTATACACCTTTGTCTGACTAAAATCGGACCAGATTTCTCATAGTCGAAATACACCACGTAGATTATTCGATTGAAAGTCGCATTACTCCTGCATGTATATGTTTCCAGCGGATCGGATCGGATTTTGCGTTCTGCGCAGGCGCGAGATTTTTCCCCGGGGCCATGAGCGGGAAGTAGACGGACGGCGGAGGCGGCATCTTTCCTCCGAAATCACCGCAAGAAAGAGCGTCAGAGTGCACTCAGTTTGTGTAGTTATCATGTACACCATATACGAAGTGTACAAAGATGTAGCTTCGTCTCGCTCCTCGTACGCCATCTTTCTTGAATGCCGAGGCAGCTGGTGACGTAAAGAGGTCAGCCAGAGGTGGCCCTGTTAACACTGGTTGAAATGGGTACAGCGCCACCTAGCGTACCGGGGTATGACATGCTTTCGGCCAGTAATTCGATTTTCTCACCGGCATGTATACTCGGATAATTGCAGTTGTCCGATTGAGTAGCATAGTTGAACTATGGCTGTAATCTGACTAAGCTGTACATGTAAACGCACTGACTGAGCCCCCTCAGTGGAGGAGAGTGCTACTCGCAGGCGCATGGTGCAGTGGCCAGGGTGAAACCGGCTGCGCTGGGAATTTACATTCTCCGAAAGAGCGGTGCGTCAGACATCGGCTACCCGCCTCTGCAGCTCCCACGGTGTTTTCAAGGCGCATCACCCTCCGACCCTCGAGCGAGGCGCTTCCAGCTGTTGGAAGTGGGGACGGAGAGGCGTCCTGCGAGGGACAGCGGGTGGTCGGGGCTGCTGCTTGCCGGAATCGATTCAGAGGATTTTCTGAATTGATATTGAATTAGGAAAAAATATATTGCAATGCATTGATGAATCCATATTTTTACCCACGTCTAGTAACATGTTCCATTGTCATCTTGACAGTGTATGAAACAGACACTTTGGCTGTTTTCACCATTATCTAAATTGTATAGGCACACAGCCAAAGAGAAAACAACATTGGAACAGAAAATATCACCTACGACAATTCAAGGAAAAAAGGAGATAGACTGAACATCTTAAAGCCTGAAACACACTTGGCCAACCATTGGCCATCTGAAGCGTTTGGGGAAACTCTGTTCGGTGTGTTCAGCTGCACTGGAAGCTTTTGGGACTGCATGGACAGCGTCTGCTCCAATTCAACTTGCAAAGTCTGAGAACGTTGGCTGTTGGCCGTCTGAACCATTGGATACTCTGATTGGATGCGTGCTAGCTGTATGACCATTCTGATTGGTGGTGTGCTAGCGAATCAGTGCAGTGTGTGGGAGGGGCGTACTTCAGTGTGCGCCACTGAACTCTATGATGTGCGGTTGTTTTTCTGTGCACTCCATTCCATCATTTCCTGTTTTCATGTTTTGGATTAATGGCACAAGACTAGCGCCACCCGACCTCGCACAAGTGCAGAACATACATGCTACTGTGTAATTGGCAGCTGTTGAGGTGGTATGTTTCAATGCAACTTTTCCGCCGAATGGGTCAGACGAGAGGCAACGGAGTGGTCCGATAAAGGCAGTTGGCTGTTGTTTGAGTCTGGGTGGTGTGCGGGGGCATTAAAGTGTCTGACTGCATTACTAAATCCATTTACCATGTCTCTGGTCTAGTGTCTTCATTGTCTTTGTCCCTCTAAGGTTATGAAAAGTCATCCACTGGGCCACCAATTAGCTGCCGGGTAGCCCCAAACTATCCGGGAGCTCACCTGCTGAACACTGCTTCAGTTGTGTGCGGGCCCAGGATCCCTAATCCCTGGTAAACCGAAGTGGGTCCAGTCCATGAAAAGCTAGACAGCACAGTTAGTGCAGCCTGCAGTCGGTCAAGCTGGAGTTTATTAGTCAGCTTTAACGTCCGGTCTCTGCTGATAATTGGCTGCTCCAACCTCTTTTTGGCTCCGTTTGCCAGTGTAATCTGTAGTCACGCCGAGAACAGGAGAGACAGTCCGAGGCCCAAATTGTTCAGTGTTGACATGGTGTCACAGTAGTTGCTCCAGGACCTCCGGAGTGTAGTCTTTGTAGATATGCACCAGCGTTCCTTGGTATTGGAGGCTGCCTCGTCTTTTGTGGGCTTCCCGTACAATCATCTCCTTTGTCTGGAACCAGCGGAGAAGAGATATGACCAGCCACGGCTGCAACACCGGTTGTGGCTAGGCAGTGAGCACACGTGTGCTCGGTCTAGTTCAGGCGGTTACGAGAGAGTCTTTTGGCCTCCAGCTAGTCAATCTGTTGGCCGTGCTCTGTCACCACAGCTTTTGTACATTCCAGTTTTGCTTCTAAAGCCGCAACAGAGTTTTGAAGTCGGTGGATATGCTAGCTCTGTGGTCCTCCAGTAAGCTAGCAATGCTAGCTACACAGGTGTTGTTGCATGTGTTTGAGGTCTCTCCCTCAATGGCCTTTTTAGTGTTTTTCCCCATCATGCCAGTTTAAATTAAATCAGTGGCGTACACTGTCTAACTGTAGGCTAGTGGGGTTGATTTTTAGAGTAAACATGGGGGGGCGTGAGATTGCCCTGCCGTTTACATGCGCACCTAACCGGAAGTCCAGTTATTTTATAGTTTTGTCACACACACGCGTGACACTGGTCTAATGTTTTTTTAAAGTTACAAAAACACCGCCTGTATGCCTCAGGCACAAGCTCATACACACAAAGCCCTCTTTACCTTATCATAAACCAGACTGTACTCAATTGAACAGGCCTCCTGAGTCTTACCAGTTAATTTGTACTGTGACAAAATGGCATAACACATCCCTCGGCCACTGCAAAGCAACTGCAATATGCTTAAATGTACTGAAATGTGAGTCTATCGAGGAAGTCCACGTAATTCACTACCCAAGTCTACCCAATTGCAGTCAGGACATCAAACCAGATAAGATTTCACTAGAGATAAATTGCTCGAGGCTGTAACCCAACCAATCTCTCCTATCTGACATTCTCCACCAGTACTGAACTCAAAGTACAAGGGGGGCTATGGAACTGTCAGTTTGCAGTCAAGAAGGCAGACACCATTTCAGCCTATGCCTCCCTGCATACTCTCCACCTCCTGGCCCTTCCCGAGACCTGGATCAATCCTCACTTACTTCAGGCATTATTCCAGCTCCTTTCAAGACAGCCACAGTTAAGCAACTCCTAAAGAAACCCACCCTAGACTCAGCTGACATCCCAAACTACAGACCTGTATCTCTTCTTTTGGCCCTCCTCATGGTGACTGAGTCACTCGGTGCCACCAGCCTCATCCAACTCGTCAGTCCTGATTTCTTCACAAAAGATGTGACGCAACTCCCGGTCCAAGCTCTGGTCATCTCCCGTCTGGACTACTGCAATTCCCTCTTGGCTGGACTCCCAGCCTCTGCGACTAAACCGTTGCAGCATATCCAGAACGCTGCAGTGCGCCTCGATTATAATCTTCCCAAATTCTCCCATGTGACCTCCCTCCTCTGTGACAATGGTGCTGGCCTTCAAGGACGTCAACAGAACTGCAACCGTCTACCTCCAAACACTGGTAAGGCCACAGCCCCCAGCAGGGGCACTTTGCTCTTCTACATCAGCTGGCCGGCTGTTAACCCCATTGCTGAGAGCAAACAAAGCCCACTCAGCGAAGTTGCAACTCTTCTCTGTTTTGGCACCTAAGTGGTAGAACGAACTCCCAACCAATGTCAGGACAGTAGAATCACTATTCATCTTCCGCAAAAGACTCAAGACTCATTTGATCAGACTTCACCTAAACCCCACATAGCATGACTCCCTCCCAACCCCCTTTGAAAAATAATTTAAAAAATGTATGCACTTGTATGTTCGTACCATAGTACTTGGGCACTCATGCACTTCTTTGACAAATCTTTGACAAATAGCAGTTATGATCCTCAGATGAGGGCTTGAAAATTGTTTCTACATTTCTTCCATTGACGGTGACATGTTGTGGTTTCTGTTTTGTGACAAATGTACTCATCGTAAGTCACTTTGGACTGCTAAATGCCCTAAAGGTGAATGTAAATGTCAACTTCACACTCACAAACACTGAGACCAAAGAAATACTTAGGAAAAAGACAGGGCACCGACAAGAGAACAGACTGTGGCCTTCTGAAGTTCCGGCTGGCTCATCTTAATGGCAGTCTTTGCCCCCCATCTTTAAGCTTCAATTTCCTACACCTGACTGGTAAGGAAAACAAATCACAATCACCACCTCTATCAACAGCAAACTTGATAATACTGACACCCAATGCCACACACAATTGTTAACTTCCCAGCCTTACAAGAACAAACTCATAAGATCCTTCCTATCATAAACCATACCTGTTTATCTTCTGGGGCATTCCAGGCTCTAAGCAACTTGAGAGGCAAACTAGCAGCAGCCAAGGCCCTGAACTGCCTTCCTCCACCATGGAACTTTATCCCATTAGCCAAGGATTACGCCGAAAAAAGAAAAAAAAGAACTCCTAAAAGGCTGAAATACAACCCAGCTGGACAGCCACCTATCTTAACTGATGAGCAGTTAAATATTAAATATTAGGATAAAAATGTACTGATCCGATCTGCCTGCTAAATTAAGACTCTTTGAAAATACCAAACAATTAGCAATTATTGACAATTCTCACCTGGGCCCATGTTCCACTTTAAGGCCCACAATCACCCCTTATAGTAGGATAATATGGGAGAATTATACATTTCCTGAATTGTTACAGTCCTGTGAGTATTTCAGTGTTTGTTATTTGTGTTATAGTGTTGTTCCTACATGTCACAATGCTATAAAAAAGACTACAGTTTAAGCGAAAATTGTGGAAAAATAGTTGTTGTTGACAGTTTGAAGAGCCCATGTGACCTTTTTTAGACAGGCCCAAAACCTGTTTTAAATGAAAGCTATGAATCTACCCTTTAAAATGCTACCAAACATGCCCTCATAAAAGATGAGTAAAGCTCTGAAAAAGTAGCATAAAGTAGAATATGCACCCACGCCTGGAGGCCTATTTATTGTAGGGGGTGTTTAACTTCATGTGCTGATAACTGTCACAAAGCTACCACTTAGGATGGGTTATCATACCAAAATATCATCTGTGTACATGTACCATTTCAAAAAATGTTACTAGGTTTTGCCACCTAGAGTGGTCCAAAATCTGGTCTGGCCCATGGACTAATAGGGTAAGACGTTCTGACAGTAAGCCTTAAAGGGATATTCCGGTGTAAGTTTAATCCATGGTCTAACACACCGTGAAACTGTGTTAGACTCCCTCTTGAGAGATCAAGTTAGCAGACCACTAGCTAACGTAGTTTTATTAACCTCAGAAACGACCGCATGACAACAATACATTGCAGTAAATGGGTCCAAATATACAGCCGCCATCAAAAAGCCACAAATAATGCTCAGAACAGCACCAAACTTCAGAAACATTAGAAATAGGGTCCAAGCACATACTTCAAGGCATCAAACATTTGATATCATTGCCGGATTTGTCGGAATAGATAAACAAATCTCACCACCCGAGAAGCCCTCCTTGTTGTGGGGAAGCCCTGTGAGTCAATTACCGAGTGCAGTAGAGTTCCGCAGCTCAATGATGATCATTACTGTGGGACTCTACTACAACTCCTTCTTTTGTGAGCAAAATTCCAACTCTCCTGAGTGCAGGTCATCTAAATAGCGCATAGTTTTCTTATTAGCAGTCTGTCAGTTCTAACTCCTGTTGTCTTGTTTTGCTCTGAACAGAAAGATTAGTTTGCCTCTGGAAGATAAGAAGCAAACACCTTAACAACTGGCTTGTGGATGTGGTCTGCCCATTACACAGCTTCTCAAGTAGGGACTCTATCTCTTCATTGCACTCACTGAGATTTAACCTGCAAATGACTTTAAACATGCACTAACTGGAATACAGGGCAGTAACAGTCAGAGGATTGTCTCTTAATGTTGACTTGGGCTGAAACACGTGGTAGGAACAGAACAAAACCTCTGTTCACAGGGCTGGTAGCACACTGTAGCTCTATCTCATTATCACATCGCATGATGTGACATGAGGAACGCTTAAATTGTGATCAAATTGTGTCAGCTTGACTAGAATGCAACAAATACTGGATATTCAAATGCTGAACTGATATTCTTACAGTTTTCTACAGAGCACAGAAGATTGTAATTCCAATGTTGAATGCTGTTCTTGCTGATGAAGGACAGCAGGTGGAGGAACCTGGTGGCTCCGTTCCTTTGCAGCTAAGTGCTAACTTACTTCATGTTCCTCAGATTATGGAGTTAGCTGGCAAGCTTTGTGTCACAGCTGCTGGTGCTAATCTGATCTGCAATAGTTACAAGACCTCGTGTAGCTTAGTGAGGAGAAGTTATTTGGGCCTGCTGGAAATATAGCTGGCAGCTCTCTGCAGCTGTTGGGCCCAAAAGAATCCAGGAAAAGAGAACTTCAGAGAGGTAGAGAAGAGAGAGAACAAAGAGGAGGAGCTGGAGTTTTGACATCTGGACAGAGGGAGATCTGTCATCCTGACCTATTATAGCTCAAAGCTGAATTTGCACTGAGGTGTGAAGACTGGGGAGTTCTGGGAAACTGAGCTCACTTCAGAGTCCAGTTTGAAAGCCACAATAAACATCTGTGGGTCCCAACGACATGTACAGAAAATGTTTAGATGTTGTTCATGATCCATCCATTTTGCTGCACATAAAACAATCAATCACTTGTTTCTTTTCAGGTCAGCATCATATGATTGGTCCGTCTCAGCCAATAGAGGCAACAGTCGGTGAGGACATCGTTCTGCCAGCTTACCTGGAACCTGCCACCAATGCTTTGACAGTTACTGTAGAGTGGACGAGACCCGACCTGAGCCAAAGATTTGTTCATGTGCTGCGTCAAGGTGTTAAACTGATGGGTAACCATCTGTCCTATGATGGAAGAACATCGCTGTTCAGTGATGAACTGAAGCTCGGAAACATTTCACTGAAACTCTCCAGAGTGAGAATATCTGATGAGGGACCATACAGATGCTTCCTTCCAGCACTGGACAAAGAACATGTTGTTCAGCTTGTTGTAGGTAAGGTGAGATTTCTTGCTATTATGTTTATATTTCAACATTGAAATGGCTACAGTATGTACAGTAGTATGATATACTTGATTGTTGATGGTGGCTAACATGAGCGGCTGATGCATTCACCTGGCTTCAAACTGTGTTCTGGTTGCTGAACACAGCCTCTGTCACATCACCTGACCATGAGAGGTCATCCCAGAATGATAAACATGACTGTCGGTTGTTCTTGTCTCATCTTCAGGTGCTGCCTCCTCACCTGTTGTCCAGAAGACCACAAACAGCAGCAGAGTGGTTCTACAGTGTGAGTCTACAGGCTGGTATCCAGAACCTGAGGTGTTCTGGCTGGACGGTGAGGGAAACCTCCTCTCTGCTGGACCTACAGAGACAGTCAGAGGTCCTGATGACCTCTATACTGTCAGCAGCAGAGTGACTGTGGAGAAGAGACACAGCAACAGCTTCACCTGTAGAGTCCAACAGAACCACACCAACCAGACCAGAGAGACACTCATACATGTTCCAGGTAGAGAATAAAATGTTAATAGAATCACTGTCTCTGCTTCAGATTACTGTGATTGTACCTCACACATTTCTGTTCTGTGTCATTTCAGATGATTTCTTCGCGGGTCCGTCTGGTTCTAGTTCATCTCTTCCTGTCATCATTGGTTTGATGCTCTGCATCGTGTTTGTTCTCATAGCAGCTGCTGCTGTTGTTGTGTGGAAATGGAGACAAACAAAATCAGTAAGTCTGCAACTATTTAAATATCAAACTGTCTCTTTCAGCTGCTCTGCATAAATACAACTGGCTATTTATTTATTTTTTTGCTATAGTCATCTCACTAAGGTCATGAATGGATCCGTGCAGCACTATAGTGTTTATTGGTATAATTCGATTTTCTTTGGGCTCAAATTGTCGGTATGATATTATGTTCTTTGGGCTCTAATAGCTATGAAGTGAACATGGCTAGAAACACAAAACTTGGGAACTAATGAAGAAAGTGCTCGACAAGAAACATGAGCCCAGTCCCCCTCACACCTCGAATGCTGTTGACTTTGGACATTAAAGTCCAGCTTGATATGCTCCACAAAAGCCTCTTTAACTAAAGGTAAATCTTTTACTGCAATACCATGAGTGGCAGCACTGGTCCAGGTCTAAATGATACATTCGTGTGTAAAAACATGGCTGCCATCAACCAAAAAACTTGTTGAAGGGTCAGAAAATGGTCATAACTCATTATGACTTATTCAGTCATCACAAGAGGCACCAAACATATCAAACACATGTGACTGAGGCCAGTCAACAGAATGATCTGTGAACACATTGACCAAAAAAAGAAACATGTCATGTGAACTCTGTTGATTGTTTGTGATCACAGGGAACAAGAAGCAGCGCGAGGATGAAGAAGGAGGAAACAGTCCAGAACTGAAGCTCCTGATGGGAGGAGACACAGACGGAAAACAACCAACAGAAGAGACAGAAACAGTGAACAATGTGGACGAGTTCAGAGGAGAACCAGGTCAAACTGAAACAGACGAGGAAACACTACAACAAGAAGCAAACAATGCTCAATGTGCTGATAGTGAAGGAACAGAGCTTCAGTTTACACAAGAGGCAGGAGGACAAACAACAAGAGAGACAGAAACAGGTTTGGACCAGAGTCAAGAAGAGACAGAGACTGAAGCAGTTACTGAGACAGATTCTCTACATCCAGTCAGCACTAATCTGAACAACAAACCCACTGAAACTGTGACCATGGTGGAAGAAAGACAGAAAGACAATAATCAGCAGACAGCTGATGAAACAGAAGCTCAGAGTTTGACTGAGGAAGACAAACATGGAGAGCAGCAGACAGCAGAAAGAGAGACACTGAGGGACAGAGAGAAGGAACACCTGAAGAAGAAACTAAAGATGAAAGAAAGAGAAGTGGAAAAACTTGATAGATATATTTATAGATATGAGGGGCAGATGAAGGATAAAGAGAAGCCAATAAATGAAGTCAAACAGCAGCTGGAAGAGGTGAAGAGACAGACGGAAGAGACTTTGGATGTAAAGAAGGAAGACCTTCAGGAACAACTGGATAAGTTTGAGAAACTACAGGAGGACATAAAGAATAAGGAGACTGTTGCAAGACAAAATAATTTAAAAGCAACAAATGAAAAGGAGGAAATTATTATGAAATTAAATGAGCTGGAGATGCAGAAGAATCAGAGTGATCCAGCTGATTCTTTGATCACTGGACTGACGAGTGTAACCTTACGCCCAATTTCCACTGGATACGTCTCCGCTGCGTTGCGTCTCCGCCACGCCAGCGGAGCAAATACGTTTCACTTTAGTCAATGTGTCAATCTCCACCAGGTCCGCTGCGCTGCGTATCCGCTCCGTCCCAGCTCCGGCAGTCCGGCGCCCTCCGGCACAGATACGCAGGACTCCTATATCTGGCGGATGCCGGAGTGCGACACAGCAATTCAGCTGAATTTAGCACCGAGCAGACAGGAAGTCAAGCGCTAAAATAACAAACAGCATCCGGTTACCTTTCAAAATAAAACACTCGGTGTTGACACCAGTACATAAATCTCAAAAAAAGAGACAAACACAAGCTTTTCTGCTATTCCCTCGGTCGGAAAAACTTCGTGTTCTTGATTTTAATAACACAGACCTATAACTGCGGTCGTGAGTGATCATGTGATTATCGCGGGAACTCCTCTGCCTCGTGAGCCAGCTGTCTACCGTACTGCGCCGCAGCGGACTCAAACCGCAACCGGTGGAGATTGCTGGACGGCGGACGGCGGAGCAAAACCGGATCGGAGCTGCAACGCAGCGGACACGTATCCAGTGGAAATTGGGGGTTAAATGAAGATGGATGAAAAGTGAAGTAGATGTTTTGTTACACAACACTGTTCACACTGGCATCACGCAGCAGAGCGATCTGATCTGAGGTCTGCTGATGATCTTTCTCCACTGAACAAACCCACTCTTCAACAATTCATTCTGTAAATGATTTTTCTTGTGCAGGGATTTAATTTATCTGAGACAGGAACGTTTGCTTTTGACTTTGTTCCTACAGGATCCCATATTAGAGGATTTGGTGCCAACAACACTGGACTGTAAATGGTTGTGTTTTAGTTGTGGTGTGTTAAACAATCATGTCTCTTGTAACAGTGATGTTACTGCTATGTTAATATGTGTTTTAAAAAGCAAAGCTAACTTGGTAACGTGTAAAGCAAGTAAGAATTGAATGTCCTGTTTACATGGTTCTGAGTAGCTACTTTATTTAAAGCTGCATTCACATGTTAAATGTGTTATAGCACCCCCTGCAGGACACTTTTACCTTCCTGAACTTCTGCCTCTATTTTCTGTTTTCTTCATGAATGAGTTGTTCTGTTAAACCAGAACTGTAAGGAAGGTGATTCTGCAGATAGACAGTGGATCGTTTAGTCTCATTAAAGCTTCTGGTTGGTGTTCGGCCTGAAGTTCTGACCCAGAGCGACAGTATTTGACGACTTGGGAATGAGACTCAACTATCAACTATCTCCCGGATCACCTTCCCTACTATCGATGTAGTTTTAAGAATGAAGGTTGGAGTTTGTGAGATAAAAAAAATTTTAGAATTAAACTTTATGGAACCTTTAATACAGTCTGAAATAAGGTCAGAAGCCTTTAAATGATTAAAAGACTATGGTGTACAAATACACTTCTTAAAGGGACACTATGTAGTTTTGTAGAATAAATTCAAACTCAGAATTCTAATATTTACAATAATAATGAGGTCATAATACAAACTTTTCTCCAGAGTTGAATAAACAAGCTGCTCTCAGAGGAAAAGAAGGTCCCAGAACACTGCTTGAAGCTAGAAAGGTGGCAGGGTCCGCCACATATAAACTAAATAAAACAGTTTGAATTGTGTCAAGCATGAAAACAGAGAGTTTGATTATTTAGCTTCACCAAAACGACATACTGCACAACATTAATGGATGCCATAAATAAACGTGTGTTTCCTGTGTGTTCAGGGACGTGCTGTCTGTTCTGCACCACATGCAGGTGGCTTTACAAGCACTTCAAATACATTCACGACCTCAACGCTGACAGTCTACATGTCTTAATTTACCAACCGTGTGTGAAAATGTCTATACGGGTCATCAAATCATCTTTATTGATTAACGAATAATGACAAGTTAGTTTGATTTGTCCTGTGAAGTGTTAAATAATAAAACATATGTAGATATTAGTTTATTGTTTAGTGGTATTTAAACGCTGAGAAAGTGTTTGAGTTCTCAAGGTGAGATGAAAAAAACCGCGTGGTTCACGTCTGTCTCACTGCGTTCAGTGTAAAACAACCACACGTCAGTCAGGTATTAATAACTGACATGAAGTTTCGATGCTTCTTCGTGTTCTCTGACAGTCAGTCAACATCGAGACATGATGGAGTTGACAGGTTTCCTCCTCACCCTCTGTGAGTAACATGCTACTTAATATTCACTCATGTGATATTAAACAGACTTCAACAGTGAAAACAGAAGGTCTCGTCAAGAATTGTATCTTTTTGCAAACACAGATCCTTAACAATGGCTTATATACTGTAATTATTTAAGTATCTGTTAATAATTCAACATTTGGCGTGATCACCTGAGTTTGAACCTTCACCGAAAGATGAAGGTCCAAAGTACAAAGGTTAACTTAAATGTGACTGGGGTTTAAACCAGGCGTGGAAGTAACTCTTCTGTCTGTAACTGTACTCGTATGTAATTGTTGTTTTCAAAGTAACTAAGAAGATGTCATGGTCTGAGTTGAAGCTCTTATTTGTAAGAGAAGATCATTTTGGGTCTGAGTTGATTGGGATGGCCGCCGAGAATATTTTGTGTGTTTACTCGAGCGTTCTTTTAAAAGCAGAAGTCACCAGTGGTTTGTTGTTCCGTCTTCTCTGCAGCCTCTCTGACCGTCTCTCCTGACAGATCTCAGTTCTTTAAGTACGAGTCTTTGTCTCTGAGCTGCGAGGACGTCAGGGAACCCTCCAGATGGACAGTGAAGGCCAAAACCGTCCGAGGAGTTACAGAGTGTGGACGCGACTGGGGCTTTCAGCAGGGCTCCACCTGCACCATCAATGAGGCCTACAGCTGGAACAGCGGGGTGTACTGGTGTGAGTCCACATCTGGAGAGACGAGTCCAGCTGCCAACATCAGCGTCACCGGTGAGTTCTGTCCTTCAAGTGAGGTCAAACTCAGAATCAGGGCCGCCCCTGGCCAAATTTGGGCCCTAAGCAGAGTTGTATTTTGAGCCCCCCCCCATTACAAAATGACTGTATCACAAAATGCCATTTAGGTTTACAACCTTTATTAGTAGGAACAAATCAAATGAGCCTTTTACAGATGACATGGTGCTTGATGGCCCTGATGACGTGCTGGGTGCTGGCTCTGTGTCACCCTTGGTAACAAACTGCAGCATTGACCCTGTTATGACAAGAAAGCCATCATACAAGCAGATTATTGAGATTTGTTTTGGTCTTAATGGTAAATTACACAATGAAATTAATGTAAATATTAATGTAAATATTGTGGCAAGGCAATGTTTGAAATTGCGTTGCCACGATGTCAATCATTGCGTTAACGCCTGTGGTGTCAGATCACTCGTCTCTTTTTTTTCTCTCTCCTGCCTCGGGCTGACTTGGCGCTCTACATGTGCCTCACTGCAGCGATGCGCATCCTTTACGCATTTGCAAAGAATGCATCCCCTTGCGCAAAATGGGACCCCCTATGGCTGGTGGGGCCCTACACACAGCGCCTGTTCTGCGTGTAGGGAGGGGCGGCGCTGAGCAAACACCCTGCCAGCAACATGAGGCGAATTTGTATAAAGCTAATAAACATTAGCATTTATGTTGGGTGACTAACATGCTGCATTTCCTGGTAATGCTTCACAATAAAAGCCATTCTGTGTTTCACCAGGTGGATGCCTTTAGTGTGAAGCAGCAGCAGCAGCAGGACATGTTGGGTTAACATCAGCAGTCACTTAGTCTTAGTCATTGTTCCTTGTGCATGTGGAGACAGTTTGAATGGTGGACTCCACCACTGAATATGAAATTGACTGATGAACAAGGCAACTACAATGTAAATGAAGTGAAAGGCTATTGCTGATTTTGGAAGAAGATCTGAAATCTTAAGGCTTAAAACTTAACAAAAGGACAATTTTTTGGGGGGGATAATTCAACAACACAAAAAAACAAGCAGCCAAAAGATGAATCTACTATCAAACCAAAATAACACAAAATAACATAACAGTTTGATTATCTGAACTCAAAATATTCAGAAACTCTCAACAATAACCTGATCCATGATCCCGTTAAAGCTCTTCTTTTGCCAATTGTTGTAATAATCACATTTTATTCTCCGTCCACCATGATGATGATGAGGCTGTTTCACCAAAAGAAACAGAAAGATCAAGACTTGTCTCTTTAACAGTAAAATATCTGCCCTCTGGTGTCCAAAGCTGCCAACTACAAATGGAACCTCTCAGCAGAGGAATGATTTCATGCACTGTTATTGTTTTTCTCTTTGTTCAAAATTACAACAGTCTACCTCAAAGAAATAGAATAAAAAGAAATGCCTGTAATTATCAGTTAAACAACGTTTGAACTCTTATCCTTTAGAATGAAATCTGCTAATTTTCAAATCATACTTCCGTACATTTGCTCCAGACATGACTTTGTTTGTGTAGATGATCTTTTCCTACAGGTAACACAAAGTACAGCAGATGCATAATTTGATAATGGATTATGGATTATCTCCATATTTCCAATATTAAATGTGCAGCATTTTATTTAATTTCAGACACATAATATAAAGTAGAATATCATCAGCTGTTACAGCTTGAATAATGATGAGGACCCAAAAAGTCCAATACCCAAAATGCAAAGCAACAACCCCAAAGAGAAACAAAAACCAACTAAAGTACAAATGACAACACCAGAAACACAACAGAGACAAAGACAAACTGACAAAGACTAACAGATAAACACACTTGGACTGATTGACAGATGAGGTGCACACAGAAAAAAAAAAGGGTGGACAGGAAGTGGAAAGTCACAACAAGACATGAGGATGAATTCTTCAAAATAAAGCAGGAAACCAAAGGAAGCAAAAGAGAGACAGCTGCACAGGCTCCAGCATTCACTGTGATCAGGTATTTTACAGTTCATGAACACCTGCAGCTGTTTTAAGTTTCGATAACGTTTCATAATTATTCTGTGATTCAAAGAGAACCATGTGATCCTGGAGAGTCCCGTGTCTCCTGTGATGGAGGGAGAATCTGTGACTCTGCGCTGCTCCACTAAGAGCAACTCTTCGGACCTGCGAGCCAGCATCTTCATGAAGGACAGAAATCCGGTTGGAGCCGCGATCACAGGAGAGATGACCGTCTCCGCCGTGTCCAAGTCTGACGAAGGCCTCTATATGTGTGTGATCACCAATGTCGGGGCGTCGGCAGAGAGTTGGCTCGCTGTCAGAGGTGAGATGAAGCACTGAACATGTGGACGTATGGTGGCTTGATGTTTAACTTCCCACACATCATCTTTTATCACCACAAATTTTTGAGAGCTTTTGTTATGTTGCAGATTCAGATTCCTTTTTCAGCTTTTGTAAACATTGTTTTGTAACTTTTAAGCGATGCGGTTACAGAACAGCTGCAAAAATAGTTGATTGACAGAAAATGTATTGGCATTTTAAAATCATATCTAAAGTAAAAACATGTTGTTTTTCCAGCTTCTTCAGTGAAGATTTGCTGCTTGTTCAGATATGTTCAAATCTTTTCCATTTTTCGTAATTTTGCTTTAATACTGACCTTTTATTTACCATCCACTGTGCTGCTGATGAGGCCGTTCAAGATGCACTCTGCTTGGTAACAGTAAAACATCTCTCAACACTGCCATCTGATGTTCAAAGCTAGAATGGATCCTCTCAGCAGACTAATGGTGGTGTGAAGACATCCAGGAAGAAAATCCATGTTACTTTGCAGACTCAGATATTTAAAGAGTTTCTAAAAATGAATAAATAACCCGCTGAAACGATAAACTCGTGGACAGAAAATGAACTGGAAACTATTTTAAAGTCATCTAGTGGATATTTTTAAGAAGACCTCACCATGTTTGTGGCAACATAAAACAGGTACCTGTACGTTTGGCGAGCAGAACTCAGTGTTTTTAAAGAGACCTTGGGACATCTTCAGATGTATTATTGTGACTCAAATAGGTGTTTTGAGTCAAAGAATTATGTTTTCCTGACTCCATGTTGCTTTTACGCCCAAGCAGAGAGGAAACAGAGTTGTCACAAGTGAACATTGGAAAAGCAACAATCGTAAAGTTGCAGCAAAAGCAGTCAAAAGTCAGTTTGAACTTATTTATGGTTTTGCAAAAATAGACTTTGATATAATACTAATGTTTATTCTGAGGGCTGTGCTGGTATTTCTACAGTGTTAAATCACAGTAAATAGAGGATCAGAGGATCAGACTGCAGGTGCATTCATCTTCAGCATGAAGTCATATGAGATCGCTCGTCAGCTTTATCTTTAAACATGTTGAAAATCTTGGTTTTTATGCACAGAGCGAGTTGCAGAGAAAAAGGACTCAGCTCGACCCTCTGGTGGTTTTACTGGAAACGTGACAGAAGGTGAGTTAACCACAGAACATGTTACACAGGTCCTGAGGTCGATGTGTCTCCTGCTTTAAATACATTGAATTCCAGCAGAGATAGATTTATGAATACTGGAGAGGAGAGGTTCACCGTTTCATGACCTCATGCTGCGTTTTGAACACCAGCAGGTCCTGGTGCTCCTGCAGCTTCCCACCTGTCTGTCTCCAGACTCATTTGTGAACATTTTTTTCTATATTTAAGCTGTACGGTTACAGTACTATTGAAATGTATTGACAACCATTTCTAAATCATTTTTAATGTAAATACATTTAGTTTTTCCAGCATCTTCACTGAAGTTTTCGCAGCTTGTCCAGTTATTTGTTGCCCATTTTTCCTAAAGTTGGTTTAATATTGACCTTTTATTTACCATCCACTGTGCTGCTGATGAGGCCGTTCAAGATGCACTCAGCTTGGTAACAGCAAAACATCTCTCAACACTGCCATCTGATGTTCAAAGCTAGAATGGATCCTCTCGGCAGACTAATGGTGGTGTGAAGACATCCAGGAAGAAAACCCATGTTACTTTGCAGACTCAGATATTTAAAGAGTTTCTAAAACTGGGTTTTGCACAAATAACCTGCTGAATCGATAAACTTGTGGACAGAAAATGAACTGGCAACTATTTTTGATATTTTTAAGAAGACCTCACCGTGTTTGTGGTAACATAAAACAGATATGTTGGACATGAACTCGACACGACTGCACCTGTATGTTTGGCGAGCGGAACTCTGTGTTTTTAAAGAGACCCTGGGACATCTTCAGACGTATTATTGTTACTCAAACAAGTGTTTTGAGCAAAAAAATGATGTTTTCCTGACTCCATTTCGCTTTTACGCCCAAGCAGAGCAGAAGCAGCGTTGTCACAAGTGAACATTGGAAAAGCAATAATCGTAAAGTTGCAGCATAAGCATTGTTCAGTTTGAACTTGTTTGTGGTTTTGCAAAAAATAGACTTTAATGTTTATTCTGAGGACTGGGCTGGTATTATTACAGTGTTAAATCACAGTAAATAGAGGATCAGACTGCAGGTGCATTCATCTTCAGCATGAAGTCATATGAGATTGCTCGTTAGCTTTATCTTTAAACATCTTGAAAATGTTGTTTTTTTTATGCACAGAACAAGTCACAGAGAAAAAGGACTCAGCTCGACCTTCTGGTGGTTTTACTGGAAACGTGACAGAAGGTGAGTTAACCACAGAACATGTTACACAGGTCCTGAGGCTGATGTGTCTCCTGCTTTAAATACGTTGAATTCCAGCAGAGATAGATTTATGAATACAGGAGAGGTGAGGTTCACAGTTTCATGACCTCATGCTGCGTTTTGAACACCAGCAGGTCCTGGTGCTCCTGCAGCTTCCCACCTGTATGTCTCCAGACTCATATGTCTTCTAGTGGTGGGGACTCCCTACCTGCTGTCCACCATCAAACTGGGAGTCCTATACAGAGGCAAGGCTAAAAGTGAGTGTGACTGTGGGGATGGAGATGATTTTAAAGATGTTTTCAGCTCCATTGTTGACTGTAGAGAGATGAACTGTGATTTTGTTTCTGCAGCACGGCAAGTTAAAGAGACAAGAAACTGCGATGAAGTCCAGATGGAGGAAATAATTTGAAGTACAGCACTTTTTTGTGAAACTGGGGGACTGGACATCCAATAGGGGTTGAGAACCATGAAGCCATTGTTACCGATTGGCTATTACTGCTTTGTCTTTGTGAATATTTGAAACAAATAATAATAAAGGCATCAGACCTCAATGTGCAAGGTTTCTGTGCATTTATCAGATGAAGAAAATATTAAAAAACGCATTAAAAACAAACAGACTTTGTGTGCAAAGGCCTAAAATGTTAAATCTGCAGTTGCTGAGAAAGTAATAAGGTCACCTCGAGTCAAGCAAGGTCACTCAACTACAAGGAAAGGTCTTTCATTCAAGGCCTAACTGAAGTAGACGTACAGAAGTATGAGCGGCAAAATGTATTTGAAGAAGTACTCAGTGTTTTATGTTATAGCTGGTCATTATTTTTTTATTTTAATTACTTGTTATACTGTTTTTATATGTTTTTATTTCATACAGAGAACATATTCTCATATCTTCAAAGTTACTAACATGTAACCAGCAACAGCAGTTTAGTATAATATTGGCCTGTGAAACACGGAGGTGCAGAAGTAGCATAACAGAAATACCCAATAAGGTACTTCAAAATTATATTTAAGATCAGTACTTGAGTAAATGTTAATCTGCAGACTTGCATAGTTTTGCAGAAGATGAGGCACTGTGGGAACTTAAAATGACAAGCAACAAACAAACTGCAGCAAAATAAAACGTCTCTGTCTGCAAGTCAACACGAAGGATGTGTGATGTCCTGTGTGAGGACGAAAGACACAAAGCTATTTACATGTAAAGTCTTTTAAGAATGCAGAACCTGTGGTTTAACACTGTCGGTCACTAAAAATGGCACAACATCAACATAAGTATGATAGGACCATGTTCCTATGACAGTCACTCTTCATTGTGACAGAATGGAGGCGTCATCTGTCCCTCTGCTCCTCGGTAAGTCAAACAAAGACCTTGAAAGAAGCTGAAATGTATCAAGGAGATGAAAGGATGTACGAGCTCTTTTAGTCTCGACAATAAGATTCTGATTTCAGTTTGTATCTTGATGTTGCTGCTGAAGCTCTGATACAAAAACACCCCTGAGCATTTCTAGCATTTCTAACTTGTGCTCGTCTAGTTTAGACTGAAGCTCAGCAATGATGTCTTTGGTCGCCTTGTTTCTAAATACAACAAACTTATTTTTTGTATCCAGCTATTGAACTTTTCTTAGCAATGGTATGGTGAGTTGAAAGGACCAGAGGCTGTATAAGCATCAGTCAACAAGCGAATTGTACTGCTTCTTTTACATAATGTTTTATTTTACTTGCAATCTACGTATGAGGTAAAACAAAATAACAGAGAATGCAAGTCAGTGTCCAAATACTTTAATTCAGATAGTTAGTTAGTTTACCACAACAAACATATACATATAAATATACAAAAGACAGCTTGCAACAGCAGATAACAGCAGTTCAGCTTACCCAGGTCATGTCATGGTTGATTTTATCAGCTGTGGTTACTTGGTCACATTCAGTAGATCTACATGTCACTGGTGTTATGTCTGGCTTTTGCAGAAGTGACCCGTAGTTTCACACAGAAATCAGAAGAAAAGCAAACATCTGTGGTTTGCAGGGTTCTTCTTTTCTGCCCTGCAAGAAGAATTTCACAAAACACAAGTCTGAGAGGTTGAAAAACGAATGATGCAACGCAATTATCCGATGAAGTTCTTACTCTGATCACAGCATGCAGTTAATGTGGTATACACCTTGTTTGAGAATAATGAGAGTAGATTTGAGGAACTTGACATGTTTAGCCCTGTGCTAACTGATGACCTTTGCTTCTTGTCTTTTTGCAGACCTGGCTGTGCTGCTTGTGTCTGGATTGGCTGTTTCTGCAAGTAAGCTGAGAGAAGTGAAATGCTACCAAAGATACACTGATACAAACACACTTTTTTGTCTTTTTCTCAGCCATCCATCTTACTCTGTCCTGCATGTCTTTCCTCCAGTCTCTCTGAACGTCAGTCCAAACCGTCAGCAGTTCTTCTCAGGCGAGTCAGTCCGTCTGAGTTGCGAGAAAGACGGGAACTCTGCTGGATGGACGCTGAAGAGGACATCCTTCATACGGACGGAGACGTGCGAGGCTGATGAAGGCTTCGGGAGACTCAATCGTTCAACCTGCATCATCTCTGATCTCTCTCTCTCATCAGGTCAAGGTGTTTACTGGTGTGAACACCACAGCGGACAGAGGAGCACAACGATCACCGTCACTGTATCAGGTAGAAGAGCGACTGTATGTTGGGTTAGCATGTCTTGTGTTAATAGTGGTCGAAGTTTCACAGAAAGCTGGAGACTCATTGCTGTATTTCTTAACAGAAAGGCGTAAAACGTATGATCTACAGATTTTAAATACTGTAAACATTTTTACTTGATCAACGTGGCAAGTCACGTCAAGAGTTAACTGCCTCTAGCAACCAATTCTGGAGTTTCTATAGTGACTAAATTAAGTCAATAGAACAGTTATGTTCATGGGTTGGTGAAAATAACTTCCCTCCCAAAGAGGAACACGATGTGAGACCTACTGATGAACACAGAACAAGACGGCAGATCGATTTGAATAACAAGCTGACAAAGAACGGCTCCAAACAATTTAATGATCAATGACATCTCAATCCACAGCAGTCATTGAGCAGATGTTTTACTTACGTCGGTTTAAAAGCTGCACCATATTTTTGCGTTAAAAACTGATGAAAGATCATGTGTAACGTGTACGGGGTAGTTGGTGATAAAAATCCCACGGAGTTATCAACAGAACTCTGCAGATCAGATTCAGCAAGAAATCTTACATAAACCCTCTGCAGGCTGCTCGCCCAACATGTAACGACATGTGTAGCGACCAGCAGGTGAACAAACTTCAGCATTTAGCAACCGAAGAGCCAAACATTTCCCTTGGGTGATTTAAAGGAGACCAAACCAGAGATAAAAGGAGAGTGAATGTTGGATGGCCAGAAACATGACCTTAAATCAAATGCTAAAGTAACTCAACAGCTTTATAAGATATGATAATGTTTTATCTAAAGCTTCTTCTGCTCCCCCAGTGGCAATTTTTTAAAATCTAAATTGATCTAGAATAGTCTCTGAACTTCTGTCTCCTCATTATGTTCCTGTTCATGTGCTTGTTCCCTGTGTGCTTCAGAACGGCCTTTTATCATGGAGATCCCTGCACTTCCTGTGATGGCAGGAAGTGATGTGACTCTGCGCTGCATGGACAGACGTGGTTCAACTGTCCCGGTTAACTTCTTCAAGTTTGGCAGACATACCGCCCCGTTTAAAGCTGCACCTAACGGAGAGTTTACCATCAGGAATGTCCAACGGTCTGATGAAGGTTACTACTGGTGCTCTACTGATCGGACCACATCACCATCGAGCAAGCTGAGTGTCAGAGGTAATGAAACAAGGGAGCCGTGTTCATGAACTCGTAGTAAGAAGTGTCGACTGTAGTTTCAGAGGTTTGAAAAAGAAATGTTCTAGAGTTTCCAAATATAGTGGAGGCCAATGAATGTAGCAACCGTGATCTGATTTATAACAAGAAAACAGCAGGTTGTATTTGTATAATTTCATGAGTTTATCCACTTCATCTGACATATCATACTCAACAGTTGACTGATAAGTCAGTATTTGCACCTGTAGTATGGCTAAATAACTTAAGTACCTAGTTTTCTTCTTCTTCTTTTTTTTTTAGATATCCTTCATTTAGACAACCCAATGGGCAGAATAAGATAGGAACCGGTATACTTCAGATATGCTGAAACTTTACTTGCGTGTAGGATACATTTTTTTGTGTTTATGGTCTGTCTAACTTTAGGAACAAAAAACACTACCTACAGTTAAGAAAGATCATGTTTTGGGCTTAGACATGCCTGTTTTTATCGCCACAAACACAGCTGGAGAAGTCTTGTTAAAAGAATATCCAGTGGCTTCACTACTACAGATGTTCAGGCGCTGTCTCCAACAGTGGTCTCCGGCTGTCATAAAAGTCAGCTATTGTAGAAATGCCAATATGGTATATAGTATGTAGTATGGACAAAGACATTTGAACATAACCATGGTTTCCAGAAACGTTAACTGCCAACATTTTATTCTGCTGATAAGGCTGCTGATAACGTTAGGGGAATTGGTCTTTATTGCTTACTGCATGCCAAATGGCTTTTAAATGGTGAAAACTGGACTTGGGCTTGACTGGACTCTAGACCAGCCATCTAGACAATCCACAAAACTTTTTTTCACCAAACAAACAGCCTTAAAGGAGAACTTCAGTTGATTTAAACATGCAGCTTCATTGCTCAAGCTACCCTTGACTTGCCAGTACCGAAGACGCGAACACATTCTCTTCGTCTTAACATGCTCCACATCTCACACCAAAAGTTATGCAACATCAGCAGACACCTTACAACACAGCACTGTAGCGTGTATGACTCAAAATGAATTAAAAAAGTAGTTAAAACAGTGTGTTTGTGCAAGCAGCTACTTACCTGTTTGTTGACATCCGTGTGTTCCGGTAGCTAGACCAAACTAGCATATCCATCGAGTGTGCACTTAACAGGCTATTGCAAGGCTCAAGGCTCATGACAGGCTGTAACATGGACATGTACATTATGAACAGAAACACGAAAATGCTGGAATACGTTTCCGTCTCCGCCAGTGAGGGTGTAAGTGCACGGTCGACGAATGCTGATGTCTGCTTGTAGCGCCTCTCTAGCGTGTTTGACTATAGTGAGAGGTGGCTAACCTGTGTTCTTTTAAATATTCAAAGTGGCTTGGGATTTCCTGCTGTGTGTATGATCATTTACCTTCAAATACAATACTTTTTACCTTTTAGATCACTATTAATAACTAAACTTTACCATGAACTGAAATGTATTTAGGATTATTTTTGTTCCTTTTAAACACTTTCATCCTTTAAACACTCTTAATCTATCAAAAACACAAATCACTCTTTGTCTTAACTTAAAACATCAAAAGTATTCAATAACCACACCTGTTTTATGAAAAAGTATGAGTTATTTACTTTGAAAAATATGAACTCACTGGTTAAATATTTCTTTCAATGGTCTTATCAAATGCTTTACAACTCACAATAGTGCATTCACAGACACATTCAAACACATGGGCCCAAAGAAAATAAAATAGCCGGCAATAAAATAGCTTAAATGAAAATACCCAGTTCAACGTTGCAGGCCTGAAGGTATCTCATGTGCGTTGTAGCCTTAAAGAAAATGGCTGCTGCACCACGAAGGCAAATCAAACACTGGTACCGTCACTCATGGCTTTCGCCTCCCGCGCTCACGATCCAGGCAGCCAGAAACAGGAGGAGAGATGAAGAGAAGACTCACACCGCTGACGATTTCGACAAAGTCCATCACTCGGCAACGCTGTCCGGCTCCGTCCGGGTCTCTGTGTCTGTCGTCGGTCTTACAGCTCCACACCGGCTCTACTCATCAAGTTTGCTCGTCGCTAGCTTGTTAGCAAAGTCCGTGCACGCACTGCTAGCCGCTAGGTCAGCTGCTAACTCAAACTCCGGAATGTCTTCTTGTGCTGAGTAGTCCACTAAAACATAACTCTACCACCATTCAAGCTTTTAAAAGAGTCCTGGTCGAACAACTTCACTCGAACTGGCGTAGACATTAACTAGAAAGTTCTTCTCTTTTTACTTTACAGCAGACAACGTACATCACTCGGCTTCCTCCGCTCGTCACTCTCTCTCACTTCCTGGTCAGCAGCATTCATCCCGCCCCTGGTCCTTTGACCTCGAATGAGATTGGTCCAGGAATAAGAAAGGTCCTGACATAACATAAAATCACCAAAGGTCCAAGAAGGACAAATTCACAAACATTTGTATAACTCTTCCTTTCCTATTCTTACAGGTACATTCAAAGCATTTTACATATTTTAACAAAACCAACCATTAACATTTTAAATGCTGTATTTTATGAAACCTTACATATTACCTGAACAATATCCAATACTAATTACCCTCAATGAGCATTATTTTAACTTCACTGCTGGTCAATGAATTTGAACATTCTAACCTTAAGTGCTTTTTATTACCCAATGAACTTATTTATTAAATTATATTATCTTAGTCTTGAACACATTTTAACAGGGTTACATGCTGATGTTGCATAACTTTTGGTGTGAGATGTGGAGCATGTTAAGACGCTTAAAACACAGTGTAAAGTTCTGACCCCATGCTGTTAGCTGTCAATGCTAAGTCTCCGTTCACGGAGCTCTGTAATGGTTGGACCAAATGTGTTCGAGTCTTCGGTACTGGCAAGTCAAGGGCAGCTTGAGCAATGAAGCTGCATGTTTAAATCGACCAAAGTTCTCCTTTAAGAATCCAATGTGTCAATTATTTGTGTCATAACAGAAGCTGAACTCCCTGCCCGATCTAATTTCAATTGAACTCCAGTGAACTTGCTTATATAATATAACATATTTATCTGTAAGGGCTTTCCTCCACAGCTGCTTCTCTTCCTCCCACCAACTCCTCAGCCCCCCTCTCTGCCTTTCCTCTGGTCAAACTGCTCTGCCATCTAGTGGCCATTAGTCCGTACTGCATCTCTACAGGCCTGATGGTGTCCATATGCTGCTGCAGGAAGATGGGCAGCAACCGAGCCTGGAACTCAAAACTCCACTCGAGCTCCTCCCCCACGGCGACATCATGCACCGTCACCATGCAGATGGTTAACGAGCATGTTGATGACATGGCTGGCGTCACCACAGAACATCACTTTTAATTGTTCAGCACAGTCTGTGTGTGACAGTCAAGCTGCACAAACATCACAAATATTGTTTCTTATGTCATTTTGTGTGTCAGTAAAGTTCTCTTATTGTTGCTTCTTAGTTTCAATATATTCTGTCTTTCTGTGTCACTGATGATGATGATGGTGATGATGATGATGATGATGATGATGGTGATTACAAAAGACGCCGGTGCCATATAAATTGTTTGCTCGTGCCAATAAAGCATTGATTAAATTTGCTGCTTATATCATCCGCTCACTGTTACCTCTGCTGCTAATCACCGACTTAATTTGTAAAACATGTAACTATATAACCTGCTTATCTTCACTGTTAATGTTATAATGGCCACTGAACACCATGTTTATATGTACCATGGGTATTGCCCAACAGGTACATAAAATGAAGCAGGTGAGCTTCTCCTGTGTTTTTGTAGTAACACAAGGTATTTTAAAGTAAACTAATAAGAAAAATACTGGTGGGGGGACCAAGTTACTCACCAGAAGTAATAAAATACTACTTCTGGACATAATCTGAACTAATAAAATGTCCAGAGTGCCACATTAACTTGCAAATTAATCTGGAGGGCTCTCTATACCAGCTGTGTGCTAGTGCCAGCAAGTGGTATTTGAGCCTCGATATACTCCGCTGGTAACTCAGTTCACATCGACAGTAAATGTAAATAACGTTGATCTTGTGGAGAGAACCATCTGGCAGGGCATTGATGCTGAACTTGCCTTTCAAAAGACCCTTTTCTTTATCTATTTCTGCTCAAGGAGGTTTGTTTCTACTGCCATCCACAATGTTCTGCTGCACTTCCTGATTTCCCAAACTACAGAGCGAACAGAGTGAAAAAAATGAGCAGCTTTAAGAGGAATTTGCGCTAACGTTTGACAACGCTAGTTAAATCTGACTGATGTTCACTGAATAAAACTGATACTTTCATTTGTTTAGGTTGAATTCCCTTTTTTTCTTTTGTCACATGGCTGTGCATATGCTCTGGTTAGATTTAGGCACTAAACCACTTGGTTAGGTTTAGGAAAACATCATGGTTTTGCTCAAAACACCTATTTCGTTTGTCAAGATACAGATAGAGATTGTCCACCTTTATGATTGCCACTGCCAGTTGGTTTTAAAAATTATGGTGTCTAAATTGCTTTCTCTTTTTTTCTGCTCCCACTGACCGTCTCACTTGACTACAAGGAAACTTTGAGTGCTGACAGGAAAGGAAGGTCAGGAAGGATTTTTTATTTTTACCTGTGCACAAACTTGATCATTTCTGATCCATCGGAGACATGTCATTGATTTTCTTTCATTTCACTTCATATTGAGATCTCCAGGATGCCCTCTGGAAACTCTTTCAGGGACTTCACAGTTGTGCAAGCCTTTATCTTCCTTCTTCTAAGGCAGTTCTCTACAGGTAATGTAACTTTGTGACACAATATCCTTCATTTTTCTATACAAATTTAAATATAGAGACCACAGCTGTAAGAACTCGCGATATGAAATAGGTTTTCTTGTGTTTTATGTCTGTAATTGGGGTTAACAGGACTTTTAATAAGGGAATACTCATGGAAAATCTCCACAAAAAAGTGTGTTATTAGGATCTCTGTTATTTCTTTATAAATAATACTAAACATCATAAAATAAATGGTGAAAACAGATCCAGTCCTGACTTAAATACATTGGTTTTCATCTTTAAGTATTCAACTGAAAATGTTTCTTTCTCTGCTACATATTTACAAGTGCAGTGCCCACTCAAATTGTACCCGTTCTGAACTACGATTCCTGCTCGCACCTTTCTCAAGAAGTCAAATCCAAACTACTACTTTACACTTGGCACTGACTGCACATACGGAAAATATAAAAGTGTTGATTTTTGAAGATGAGTCTTCTTGTAGATGGCTTAAAAGGCATTTTGCTGCTGCCCCACGTACACAATATCACATAAAAAAAGAGGGGGTAGGCACAATACAGGACCAAAGGCTGCATTGTAAAACTTGGTAAAACATTAAACAGGCAAAAGTTCAAGGCAACAGAGCTTGTATAGTATATGCAGGGCAGCTCCTGCGGGAATGGGGAACAGGTGCGTTGGTAGGTTAGGTGGTCATGTGATGTTGGTAAGTGGTGGGAATAAACAGAGGGCAACTACAGGGTAGGCCGTGAATAACAGGTATCTGAAATGACAGGACAGGTTAATGACTAAGCTCTCTCAGCTACTGGTGGATAATTTAATGTTTCTATCACAGGTCAGTCTGCGGTAGTTAAAGGTCCTCAGCCAATAGTGGCAGCAGTAGGTGATGACACCTTCCTGCCATGCCACCTGGAACCTGCTGTGGATGCTACCTCCATGACTCTGGAGTGGTCGAGACCCGACCTAAATCCTGCATTGGTCCATGTGTGGCGTGAAGGCAAGGATGTGCCGATGGGTCAAAACCGGTCTTACATAGGAAGAACATCAGTGTCCATCGACAAGCTGAGACCTGTCACTGAAACTCTCCAGAGTGAAACTCTCTGATGACGGCATATACAGATGCTATATTCAAGAGCTGAACAAAGAATCATTCTTATCTCTCAATGTTGGTAAGTAGAAATATTGCAACGTGTGCATTCAAGTACTGTACATGTGCATTCTTTTAAGTTTGAGTTTAAAAAGGTAGTGTGTTGTGAAGCAGAGTCCTCTGCTGGTGGAGGTTAGAAGCTACAAGAACGGTAATTACAAATATCACACATGAATTTTTTCTCTCTTTAAACTCATTCAGTTAGACTACCAAACCTCTGCATAATGAGCAGCTCCATGCTCTTCAAACATGTCAGACAGTCTGATCGGGCTATTATGTCATCTGTACTTACAAACACTACAATTAAAATGATACCGGTGCTGAAACAATTAGTGAGGTATATATTAGACTCATGACATTTCCCTATATGTTTCACTTGAACAAAAGGACGATATATGATAAAGAAATCCATTTGTCCGACCAGAATGTTGACTAGTCCTAGCAAGATATACCATTAATAGTAAAGCCCTGCATGTTTCACTAACAACCTAAGCTAGCAAACTGACGTTAGCTAAGACATTTTCCAAGCCAACATTAGCCCTGAAGCCAGACTCATTCAGACATCATTTTGTTACTGCAAACTGCAAACCTTGCCAGGGGAAGAACTGCTGTCCACACAGGCTAAGACCACAAATTTTCCATCATAAGTTGACGTGGCCGACTGCTCAGTTTCACTGGCTTAATGTTTGCAGATATGCTTAGCTCACTCACTGAGGCACGAATAGTAGGAACGCCTTCTTTATGTTGTTTGTATTACATCCACCGGTCATCTCTCAGTCTGCCTTTACTGTCAGTTTGGAAAGCGTCAGTCAACAGGAATGTATATAGTTATATTTTTGATGGATAGACTAGATGCACAATTGTTTGAAGGTCCAACAGTCCACTCACATTTTAGTCTCTTCTCGTCAACGAAAACATACTTTTTGTCATGGTTTTATTATCGAAGATCTATTTTTAGCTCATCATATTTATTATGACAAAAGGTCGTTGACAAAAGTTTTTCCTCATCGACTTTATGCTCACTCTGTAAATACAGCATTGTTTTGTGTTTTATCATTACAGATGACAACCCGCCCATGTACTCTTGCTTATAAGATCATTCTTCTGGTTATCGCCATCATTATTGTTCTTGCAATAGCCTGTCTGACCAACGGTCGTGTAGACCTTTGCTGTTGTGTAGAGTTGATAGCTGAATGTATTTCAGACTGAACATTTAATCAGCATCCTTTCTTCTGTCTTTCACTGGAGTGACGAAAGCAAGCTTATGATATTATCAGAATATTTGTCCTTACAAAGAATTCTGAAAATGTGACATGAACTGAATTAGTTGTTAAAATGTTTGTTTTTACATATTTCAATAAATTCATCACAGTGAATTCACTGAGCAATTGTATTGTTTTATATGTAATTCTGCACACATTTGTACTCTAAAGCTTATATGATGTGCATTAGATTTCACGTCACTCCACCCAAACTTTGGATTAAAATGTTCTTAAAAAAAAGGTTAATTTAATTTAGTATAGAATTAATGTATACCCTGTAACAGACTGATCCAGTGAAGGAGTGATCACTCTTAACCAGTTTTCTAGTCTATGAATCTTTATTGATTTTAAAGTTTGCTCATACCTGTGATTTAATTCTATTTCTTCAGCTCATGTAAAGCCTTTCGTATTGCATCTGGGTCAGAGTGTCGCTCAAGTTGCCTTTCCTGCTTGCATAGTAATAGCAGGCGGTCTAATGGCTCATTTATGCTCAATGTTAGATACAGATACGACAAAAGAGTATTAGGGCCAGGGGTGAGAAAAAAAAATTAAGAGGAGGACTTTTTGTTTTTCATCATGCACCTTGAGAAAGAAGTCGAAATGTGGAGGATCAAGTCGACACATCTGGTGCTTCAGATCCAGCTATATCCATGGTTCTGCAGAAACCTACATGGCTAACATTTATTCTGGCCATGTGATTATGACATTTGAGTAGCGCCAAAAAGAATATCAACCATTTGAATAACATTAATATATTTATGCTTGTTAAACACAATCAGTTATTGCAAATTGACTATATTATTTCCATTTTTTTCACCTGAATCTGTTTGGTACCTGAAAACACCAAAAGAAGTGAAGTCTGATTGTAGAGTCTGATTGTGGAGTCTGATTTGAGAGTCTGATTGTAGAGTCTGATTGTGGAGTCTGCAGTGTTGGTCACGTTACTTTTAAATAGTTAGTTAAGTAATAATAATTAGTTATAGTTACTAGTTACTTCTCCCAAAAAGTAACTGAGCTAGTAACAGAATTACTCCAATATAAAAGTAATTAGTTACCAGGAAAAGTAACTCTTGCGTTACTTTCTTTTCTTCCCCTTTTGAGCTCGGCATTGATTTTAATGTACTCTGCATCTATGTATTTAGAACATGTCTCTCTGCATGGCGGACCGGCACCTGCTCTCCCTGGTATTTAGCCAATGAAGGAGTCTGAGTCAGCTGTTGATAACAGGAGCATGTTCTCAACAACATACCTGCTATCACTGCATTCAGTTCAGTCTGTGTCACAAGTTTTAGTGAAGCTGGAGCAGAAACATCCAGCTTTAGCTGCTCGGACGGCCGTGTTCTTCTGTGTTAGCGGAGCTCACGGTAGCCACACCTGCTATCATCATCAACAGTGTCAACAACGGGTTTTTGGCCACTAGTGTTGTAGAAGCGCGTGCAGTTGAGAGATGCTTCATTAGAGTTGCTTAAAACGGACGTGAACAAAGGAGGTTAAAGTAGTGTCTGTGCTTCCACTTTGAAAGCTCACCTCTGCTAGTTTGTGTGTGCGAGGCGTGTGGTTTGTGTGTAAACCGAACACAGTCTCTGATTGGCTTACAAACTCTCACTCTACCTTAGAGCGCCAATCATCACCTCTGCGGTTGTCCCGCCCCTCCGTCCTGCCTCACCGGAGAAAAATAAAGCAGCCCTGCTGAGAGCCAAGTCGGATGACAAAAGCTTCAATGAGAAACTTCAATTTGTAACGTGCCACATTTTATAGTCGGTAATGGTAACGGTGTTGTAACGATGGGAAAAGTAATTTATAAGATTACTCCGTTGCTGAAAAAATATTATATATATAATTATTATAATTATACTTAAACGCCGTTACTCCCAACAATGGGAGTCTGATTGTAGAGTCTGACTGTGGAGTCTGATTGTAGAGTCTGACTGTGGAGTCTGATTGTGGAGTCTGATTGTAGAGTCTGATTGTGGAGTCTGATTGTAGAGTCTGATTGTGGAGTCTGATTGTGGAGTCTGATTGTAGAGTCTGACTGTGGAGTCTGACTGTAGAGTCTGATTGTGGAGTCTGACTGTGGAGTCTGATTGTAGAGTCTGATTGTGGAGTCTGATTGTGGAGTCTGATTGTGGAGTCTGATTGTAGAGTCTGACTGTGGAGTCTGATTGTAGAGTCTGATTGTGGAGTCCGATTGTGGAGTCCGATTGTGGAGTCCGATTGTAGAGTCTGACTGTGGAGTCTGATTGTAGAGTCTGATTGTGGAGTCTGATTGTAGAGTCTGATTGTGGAGTCTGATTGTAGAGTCTGACTGTGGAGTCTGATTGTAGAGTCTGATTGTGGAGTCTGATTGTGGAGTCTGATTGTAGAGTCTGACTGTGGAGTCTGATTGTAGAGTCTGATTGTGGAGTCTGATTGTAGAGTCTGATTGTGGAGTCTGATTGTAGAGTCTGACTGTGGAGTCTGATTGTGGAGTCTGATTGTAGAGTCCGATTGTAGAGTCCGATTGTAGAGTCCGATTGTAGAGTCCGATTGTAGAGTCCGATTAAGGGGTCTTCACCAAACAGTGTTCAGTAGTGTTATTTTATGAGATACATACTCTTGACACCAAGGGTTAGCTCCAGATGTCTTGTTAATGATTTTCCATGTTTATATTAGAAGATTCTAAGTAACTAAAAATCACAACAATTAAAACCTTAATATAAGATGGCTTTCAAATTGATTTCAAATAACCCTTTTGATAAAGCCAGCGATCATTAACACGATGCACTCACTGATCATGAGTCGCAGCTGTGCACGGTACAGCTTAATTCTTTGGGGGGCCCAAACATTAACATGCTTTACTTTTCCTGCCTCTGTGTGCAGCTAATGAAACAGCCATCAAGCCTGGGTAGGTGATATTACCCAGATCCAAGACTCAGCTGTCTGCCCAGGTTCAAATTAGCTCGGCTGAGCTCAATTGCCTAATATTGAAATTATCTTAAAGTATAAATGAGAAATGAAGTCTTCGTCATACACATGTAGGTTTCGCATGTATGTATTAGTTTGCTCAGTCATTTAGAGTGTATCAGGAAAGTGTTTGTTGGTGCAGCTTCACGTTTCATGATCTTACCGCTGTAGACTCGTGCGTATTTCAAGACTGACCACCACGCTTTTATCTTCAGCTACACTTGTTGTTTTTTGCAGGACTGAACCAGTGAGATAATTTCGTCTGCGATATCAGCTGTGCCTCTTGTAGATATTTCTAAACATGCGGCTCAACACCAGAAATAATGCAGACAGGAAGAGGAGGGTCCGACCTGCATTTAGTCTTAGTTGTGTGTCAGTCTGACGCTGTGACAGTCAGCAGCAGAACATCATGGACGTTCCAGCTCTCTGCATCAGGCTTTGTGAGTACTTCTGTCAGTCAATAGTTGTTAACATCTGCACACACTTCATTTGTTATTAGTTTTATTTGGCTCCTCATTAGCTTCCACTAATTGGCCACTAGTCTACTTGCGACACACACACACACACACACAGAAATAACAGCAAAAACATAAAGTTGACTCTCTTGATTTGTAATTCAACCACGTGTTTTAGTTTTTCACCGGAGAATGTTAACACATAACGCTCTCTTCATGTGTTGCTCAGTGACGGATGTGTCGGTCCTGCTCGTTGTACAGCTGTACCACAGCTGCTTTGCTCTGAGAGCTGGTAAGTTGGACTTTATTAATTAGCTGCCAGTCTAAAAATTGCGAACAGTTGGTGTGATATTCCTGATAAGTGTCTTAGCTCCTGGTATGTGCGTTTGTTTTATACTATAATGTGTTGTGATACTTTTAACACATTGTGATTCGTCTTTTGAACATATCTTCACGTGATTGTTGTGTTTCTGTGTTTTTGTCTCAGATGCAGCTTTTCCCAGTGTTTCTCCAAACAGACTGCAACATTTTGAATATGAGACTTTCACTGTAAATTGTGAAGAGTTCACTGGTTTGACTGAATGGAGAGTGATGAGAAATCTCCAAACTCCAATAACTCCAGCAGTTTCTGACACCTGGAACTCATCAGCCCCGTCCTGCAGCATTAATCCTTCCTTTAAACAACATAGTGGAGAGTACTGGTGTGAAGATGCAGAGGGAAGAACGAGTCGTGCTGTCAACATCACTGTCACTGGTATGTTTAGCTTATACCAAATTGAGGGAGTCTGATTTATTTGAGGCAGAGACACAGTTAGCGTAATTTAGCATTTTGGAAAAGAGTTTCAGCTAAACAATCGAACATTTTGATGTATGGAAGACATACTTAATTTAACTACATTTAGTTCTTCCCAGCAAATTTTCTTAGGCTGCCATGTGGAGGATATGACCATGAAATTACTGACATGAGGTCCATTAAAGGGATATTCCGGTGTTAATTTAATCCATGGTCTCACACACTGTGAATCTGTGTTAGACTCCCTCTCGAGAGATCAAGTTAGCAGACCGCTAATTTACGGAGTTTTATCAACCGCACAACAACAATACATTGCAGAAAATGGATCCAAATATAAACCGCCACCAAAATGCCACAAATAATGCTCAGAACAGCACCAACAGTACAAATAGGGTCTCAGCACACATGAGTCAGGGATGAACAATTCCCAGGCTGTTTTTCCCTTAAAGGCTGGTATATGGAGAATGATACACATTAGTAACTCAAATATCATTTTCAATCTTAATCCTATGAATTTCCTGTTGACTACCTAAAATAGCCACTTCTGAGTTACAATACTGAGTAAATATAGTCATTAACAGGCTACTGGTATTCGAGAAAGGTCTCCAACATTTTTCCGCCATGATGGACAAATAGAAAAGATATGAATTCATTTTACATGCAATTTAAATAGCACCACTGATTGACTGAATTCCTGTTGACTACCTAAAACTGAGACATTACACAGGAATGGAACGTTTTATTCCTAATCCGGCGATGTTCTTAAACTCTCTTATTAAGGCTTTTAATTGGAATAGTACCTGGATGATGTTTCATATATAGAAATAACGTTTAACACAAAATATCTTCTCATCACCTTGTTCAGATGGTTCTGTGATCCTGGACGTACCAGCCAGTCCTGTGGTGCAGGGACATGATGTGGTTCTTCACTGTTTGAAGGACAAATCTGAGTCAGAACGCAGTGCAGATTTCTACAAAGACGGTTCCCATTTTCGTGCCTGGTATAAAAATGCAGCAATGATGATCCAAAATGTTTCTACGTCTGATGAAGGACTCTACATGTGCAAAATCCCTGGAGCTGGAGAATCACCAGAGAGCCGGCTGACTGTTCTCCAAAGGACTGAAGGTGATTTGTTTTGTTGCAGCCACACTGCAGCCATGCTGTTAATATTTTTAAAGTTAAGGTTTTGAAAATTAAAAGTTTCAACGTAGCCGTATGTTACGCTACTGTATGTATTTTACATTTCACTTTGGCAAAATGTATTCTGGCGACTAGGTTGTTAATTTCTTTTCATGTGTGAGCATGTGTGATGTTTTCCAGGTTCGAGATGATAAAAACATGTTTAATGTCTCATTTCCTACGCAGACACTCATCCTCCCGTCAGTCAGCCCGTTAATTTCCTCTCTCTGCTGTGGACTGTTGTACTCGTGGCTCCGTTGTTGTTGGTGATGGGATTTCTTCTCAGTTGGAAAGACACAGGTAATGTCACCTTGACTTCTAGATATTACATTTACATTGTACTGATTTGTTTTCTCAAAGAACCTCGACAAAGGCCAGAGCTCACCAAAGTCAGTAGGATGAATACTGACTTTGGTTATCCTCCGACTTTTACCAATGTGTTATGTTTATATCTAACTATAGAGAATAAAATCGACATTTCAAGATCAGTCAGCTCATATGATTGCATCAACAAAATGCGTTGTGTGGATAAACTGGTGAATCTGTACTTCACAATCAGCTTCAGTAACGAAGACATAATTTTATCTTTTAGCTCATAAACACAGTGTATCATCAGTATGAGGACTGTGCATAGCTGTCAGTCGCCCCCTTAACTGAAGTTGATGGACCGGAAGAATTTACTTTAACTGAGTCAACTCATCTAGTTCCACTCATTTATACTGTCCTGTCATTTTTCCTTTGTCCTTTTATTTTCTCTTAAAGGTTTTATTATTCATTCATTCATTCATTCATTCATTCATTTATTTTTTTATTTTTTTATTTTTATATTTTTATATTTTTAATGCTGCTTTTACGGATTTAGTGCTTAAAAGTTATATTCTGCTCTTAGTAATTTATATTAACATTCATTTATGTTGTCTTAGGAGGTTTTTTATTTCTTTAAATACTTATTTTATTTATTGTTTCTTAGTTTCCAGCTCCAGTGTTCTACTCATGGGGGCCATCAACACCGGGAGCTCTGTCTAGCCTGCCTACGGGGGTACCGTCCTGGGGGTTGTCTGGGCCCCGTCAGTTGGGGAGTCCTGCCCCAGAGCTTTATGGAGGTGGTACTAGCCCCTATCTGTCTGGGTCGGGCCGGTCTCTGGCGGCGTCCCCTGTGGACGTGGGCTTGGACGGCTCTCGGTGGGGATGGCTCCCATACGATGGTGTTTCCGCACTTGATCTATCAGTGCTCGGCCGAATTCCATTGTATCTTGCGGGGGGTGGGGGTGGGGTGTATGTATCAGTGTATTACGCTCAAGAGTGTGTGTGCTTGTGTATGTGTGTGTGTGTGTGTTCTTGTTACATGAATGAGGGTGCGGAGTGGGGATGTTAAGGGGGTTTGTTTCATTTTCTTTTCTTTTAATGTAAAGCACTTTGGGTTGCATTTTTACATGTATGAAAGGTGCTATATAAATAAAGTTGATTTGATTTGATTTTATTTGATTTATTCACATTGACTTTTTGCATAATGGAAAAAACCTCTGTCCGTAATACTCTACTGTCGATTTGACCAAAGAGTCCGAAGTTATCTACAGATGTTATGGTTTGACACTTCAGCAGCGTTTAGTTTTCTCTCCCACATTTCATCTTTTGTACCTCTTAACCTGAGCAAACATCATTTAATACTATGTGGGGAATTATTCCGACTTTTCACCAAACAGAGCCAGACGTATCCAGAGATGGAGCCAAGCCACATGTACCAGACAAGAGAGTCTATTCTTCAGTCTACTATCGGTAAGACTGAGGCTGTTTCCTCTGATATTACAGTTTATGTATCTGCACTGAGTTACGACCACAATGTTCATACTTACCACGCAGATGATGAAAAAGCTCTCCACTAGAAAAAAAGCTTTGCAATGACTATAATGGAGTTGGTGAAATGTACGTTGGAGGTTTAAACCAAAGTGAAAATTAACAGCTGTTTATTACAATAACAATACAATTGTTTTTCGCATTCCAGTTTTACGGAATGCCAGAAGGTAGACTGACCTGATGATTTAAACTCTGAAGCTCTTTTCATTTTCCCTTTGAGATAAAATCTCTTAGTTTGTGTCTTTCCTGTGTGTTACAGGCCTCTGACACCTGACTGAAGTACAGAGGAGATCATCTGTGTAAAGTTATCTCCCTTTCTAACTTTTAGTTGATGATTTTATGGTAGCTCAGTATTTTTTATTTTTTAATCTATATATGATTAAATCTGTAACGATTTGAAAATATAGTAATATGCTTGATTTTCTTACCATTTTATATATACATTTTTTTATCATAAAGTGACTTGTGATGTAAATTACGCAAACTTTTTATCTCATGTTGTTCAATAAAATCAGTGAACACACAGCTGAATGTACGTAAGAACTGTCCGTTACATTGTTACCGTTTTTCTCAGGGTAAAGAGATTCAGAGTGATGAAGCACACTCGTATCATCTTCGGTTCAGCCTTCATCCTCATTTTTAAGTACCAGTGGTTTATTGAAGCATGACAGTTAAACCACATCATTCTTTCTGTTCATACGTCTGAAGATGCTGTTTATGAGAACGAAGCTGCTGCAGCTCTTCAATACACTCAGTGTGGTCAGCAACCAACATGATGTGGTTGCAGCAGTTTGAACTGAAGCAGACACACCGAGCTCAGAGACGCATTTATATTAAGTTTCCAACCGTCACAGCTCGCTGATTCTCCCCTTGGTGTCCGCTCACAAGAGCATCGATAACAGCAAGAACTCACACCACATTCATTTCAGTTTTAAAACCACACACACAGCAGTTCACTGTACCATGGGTCCTCATTCTGTTTGCATTGTGCATCTGCACGAGTACACGAGGAACGGTAAATACAGTCCTGATGGTTTCACATTATACCACAGATACACTGTTCTGAACTGTTAGTTAACTTACTTATAACACTAGATGGTCACTAACCTTCACACAAATGCTCAAATTGACATCTCAATATCAACAAAGCACAAAAAAGCTATACCAGTCAAACATAAAGACAGAAATTCAATGAAACAACTCACAACATGAAATCATAACAATACGCACATAATGCATAACTATATTTATAAAAAACAACAGAAGAACATGCTATTAAACAAATAAAAACTAATAAGATAAAATAAGATATTGGTTTTGCAAGTTTTTTGAGAAATTAAAAAAACAAACACACACACACACGCACACACACACCCATATATATACATGTATATAAAGATATATTTTCTCTTATCTCTTTGTGTTTGTACTATATCTTTCAATGTGCATGTTTAGTGTTTAACACTCTTCAGTCCACATTACTCTTCATTTATATGGTTCTCTGTTTCCTTCTTTTTTGTCATTTTAAAAATCACATCCTCTGTCATCAATAATAACTTCTCTGTGTTCAGGACCATAGTGTCAACTTCCTTCACTCTGTCACTCAGGTTCCACTTGTTGTTAGATATCATTTCTTTATGCTTTGGTGCACTAGTCAATCCTTTATCTGTCATTTCTTTCTCCACTGACTGAAGCTGACGTTCATTGTCTTCCACCAGTTTCTCTACTTTCGTCCGTAGCTGTTTCAGTTGATCTCTCTGGTTCTTCAGTTCCTCCTTCTGTTTCACCAGGGTGTCAACCATGCCTTTGTGTTCTTCATTGATCCCTGCCAGTCTCTTCTCATCATCCTTCATTTTGTCCTTCTCTGCCATCAGTCGCTGTTCTTCTCTTTGTGAGATCATCTTGGTTTCTGTGAGGAAATAAAGACAGGAACAGTTTTATTCCAAGTGTGAATATATTGTTTGATGTTGTGCTGTTTGTTCCGCCTGTCCATCTTTTATCTTGGAAAAAAGGGCAGAAGGTAAAAAATAATGACTTTGTAACTTACTGGTTTTGCTCCGCCTCAATTTCCACACAACAAAGACAACTGCAAGAACACATGTGAAGCAAGCAACCAAGCTGATGGTGATACAGGCGGCAGAACCAGACGGGACCACGAAGAAATCATCTGAAATAAAGACAGAAAATGTTGAGCCACATTTCCAAAAAACACAACTCCACTGTTTGATGTGAAAGTGATGAACACATCATACATTTATAAATCATTTCCTACCTGGAACATGTATGTGTGCCTCTCTGGTCTGGTTGGTGCTGTTCTGTTGGACTCTACAGGTGAAGCTGTTGCTGTGTCTCTTCTCCACAGTCACTCTGCTGCTGACAGTATAGAGGTCATCAGGACCTCTGACTGTCTCTGTAGGTCCAGCAGAGAGGAGGTTTCCCTCACCGTCCAGCCACAACACCTCAGGTTCTGGATACCAGCCCGTGGACTCACACTGTAGAACCACTCCACTGGAGGTTCTGTCAATCCCTGCTAAACTGATGGTCGGCGAAGCAGCAGTCGCTGAAGAGGGGAGGAAGATATGTAACAGTCACATAATGAATTTTGTGATAATCTTTTCCATCCCAACTGTCACATCATATAAACTTGGTACCTGTGGTTGTTGTATTGCTGGTTATGTTCATACCACCAGTATAACAACAACAACGACAACTAATAATAATAATAATAATAATAATAATAATAATAATGATAAAAACAATGTGTGCATGCTTACCAACAACAAGCTGAACAGTTGAGTCTTTATCCAAATCTGGAAAGTAACATCTGTATGTCCCCTTATCAGAGAGTTTGACTCTGGAGAGTTTCAGGGAAATGTCTCCCTGCTTCAGCTTGTCGATAGACACTGATGTTCGTCCTTTGTAGGACAGATGCTGATTGACATGAAGGTCTTCACGTTCATGCCACACATGGACAAATCTGGGATTCAGGTCAGGTCTCGCCCACTCAAACGTCATACCCACAGCATCCCCAGCCGGTCTCAGGTGGCATGGCAAAATAACATCCTCACCGATGGTTACCATCACTGGCTGCAGTGGACCAACTACCTGAAACTGACCTGGAAACAAACATCATACAGACATAATCAGGCCATTTCAAACTTTTCTATATCATCCCTTTAACACTGTCAGTTTACTGTAATAGCATTACCATTCAGACATGTAAGACCTGACAACATTTTTTAGTAACACATTACGCAAAATATCTCTAACAACAGAAAATGCTCCAGTTTAAATGTCTTTCTACGCTGAGCAATACAGTTGGACTACATTGATTTTGTGTGTTGTTGCAATGTAACATTTATCACTTGAATTAAATGGTTTTTAAACATTGTGTTTGTGTGTCAGTTACCTCCACAGCAGTGTGTCAGGAGAAGCAGCACAGCGGTGTAGAAAAAAATTGAAGAGCTAGAAGCAGTGAGCTTAGATTTCAACTGCCTCGTTTTCAGGAGAAGCATCGTGGAGGTCTGCAAAAAAAACAAAACAAAAAAAAACAAGTGAGTGCTCAAGTCAGGAGCATTATGCATTATGTTGCTGCATAACATAACACACAGGTAAAGATACACAGGAAAAATCTGGGAAATACACTCAAACAGGTGCTTAACATTCCCCAGGCATCCATTTTGTGAGGTCGATTGTCAATATTTGTGTAGGTGTCTCACCCCAAGATGGTGCCCTGAAGCCACTC
The DNA here is from genome assembly GCF_900880675.1 of Sparus aurata. Classification (NCBI taxonomy): domain Eukaryota; kingdom Metazoa; phylum Chordata; class Actinopteri; order Spariformes; family Sparidae; genus Sparus; species Sparus aurata. The sequence continues at coordinate 6,789,024 of NC_044196.1, read as the reverse complement.
ACAATTACTGTCTAAAGACAAACCCACAATGCTCAGCAGTAAAACCAATGAAACATTAACTAGCTGCATATAAACTTGTACTGTGGCGGTTTATAATATCTCATAATAAAATTTCAGTTTATTACTGTTGTTTGAACAACTCTCAGAGTGTACGTTAGCATTAAGCATAATTATGCACAAAAACTCGTTTTTCTAAAACGATTAATTTTCATTATAATTGTGACCCAAACTGAGACTTTAATCTATTTGATTTTTTTAAAAGGGAAAAAAATAGAACTTACTGTACTTTTATGCATTTGTTGTACAGCTTCCAAGTTACATTGCAATCAAGAAAACTACTCACATTTCGACTGACAGCAGTTTTTACATTCAAATTGCAATAAATATAATTATCACTTATATAAAATTTGTACCTTTGAGATGAAAAAAATACAGTGAGTTTTTTATGACGGATCTGCCTATGCTACAGACAGTTGAATCCTTACAATGAAAATTTTGTGAGAACATCAATACTCTCAGGAATTAAATGATAAAAAATACATTTCTGAAAATGTCATACCTGTTGTTTGCGTAAATGTTCCCTTCGCTGCTGTAAAATAGACTACAGTCAACGTCCTCGATAAAAGAACTTTGATCCCGGCAATCTAAAAAGACAGGCGTGTCCACCTAACGACTAAAAGCCACGTTTCACCTCATCAGGCAGCAGAACTAAACATCATGAAATAGCAAGACCCCCAACTTAGTATCACTCCTGTCAGTGTTCCAAAGGAGGGATGATTGACTGAGTGAAAATAG